>NW_027518741.1:817500-822500 GCF_043159265.1 Tasmannia lanceolata | reverse complement strand
CCATGGCATATGGTGAGGAAAGGACCACGGTTGCCAAGGTTAGGCACCGGAATGCTTGGCCTTGGCTTGCCCTAGCAGGGCATTGCTGGGTTGGGCTCCCTTGGCCTTTTGGGCGCCTTGGACGATGTCTTGCGAAGACCATGGGCACAAGGCCATGGCATATGGTGAGGAAAGGACCACGGTTGCCAAGGTTAGGCACCGGAATGCTTGGCCTTGGCTTGCCAAAGCAGGGCATTGCTGGGTTGGGCTCCCTTGGCCTTCCGGGCGCCTTGGACACTGTCTTGGGAAGACCATGGGCACAAGGCCATGGCATATGGTGGGGAATGGACCACGGTTGCCAAGGCTAGGCATATAGAGAGGAATCGCATTTTTGCCCGGATAGGCACCGGAATGCTTGGCCTTGGCTTGCCATAGCAGGGCATTGCTGGGTTGGGCTCCCTTGGCCTTCCGGGGGCCTTGGACGCTGTCTTGGGAAGACCATGGGCACAAGGCCATGGCATATAGTGAGGAATGGACCACGGTTGGCAAGGCTAGGCATATAGAGAGGAATGGACCACGGTTGCCAAGGTTGCGCAAGTTTTGGGCATTTTTTGCCCGGATATGCCCAAGTATGCCCCGATAGGCCCGTTACGCCCCGGTATGAACGCGTATGCCCGGATAGACTCGGTATGCCTTGGGATAAATGCGTATGCCCCGATAGGCTTGGTACGCCCCGATATGCGCACGTGTGCCCCAGTAGGGCTCGGTATGCCCCGGTATGTACGCGTGTGCCCCGATAGGCCCGGTATGCCCTGATAGGCCCGGTATGCCCCGATATGCACACGTGTGCCCCAATAGGGGTCGGTATGCCCCGGTAGGTACGCGTGTGCCCCGTAATGCACGTTTCGCAGATCTCCCCGCATGTCCCGCCCCTATATGTAATACTTACTTACTTACTTACTTTCTTTCTTGCTTGCTTGCTTGCTTGCAATGGTTGGGAGTGCCCGGCATGCCCCGCTGCAGAGACCAAGGGCGCAATGACTTGGCACCGCGGATGCCGGGACTCCGGCACTTCCCGTGGCACTGATGGTTGGTTCCAAAGACAAAAGGCCGTGCAAGGCCACCGCACCGCGGATGATTTTGCTCGTGCTGGCGCCGTTGTGTGGCCAAAGAACATGCGCGAATGCTCGTGTCGGAAGGGTTGGTGTCCTGGCCCCGCGGGTGTCACGAATGCTCGGTTACGAAGACCATGGGACCAGAGCCATGGCACGTCGGATGATGGCTCCAGCTGGCGCCCCGGCACTTTCTGTGGCATTGATGCTCGGTTTCAAAGACAAACGTGCGCAGTGCCAGGGGACCGCGGATGACTGCTCGTGCTGGCCCCGTTGGGCGGCATTGATGGTCGGTTGCAAAGAAAATGCGCGATTGCTCGTGTCGGGGCCCGGCAAGCCAAGGCCAAGCGAGCCATGGCACGTCGGATGATGGCTCCAGCTGGCGCCCCGGCACTTTCTGTGGCATTGATGCTCGGTTTCAAAGACAAACGTGCGCAGGGCCAGGGGACCGCGGATGACTGCTCGTGCTGGCCCCGTTGGGCGGCATTGATGGTCGGTTGCAAAGAAAATGCGCGATTGCTCGTGTCGGGGCCTGGCAAGCCAAGGCCAAGCGAGCCATGGCAACGCGGATGATGGCTCGCTAGTGCTGGCGCCGTGCACAGTGGCCTCGCACACTCGCCCTGCACGCTTCCCTTGCACGCAGCCTTGCACACTAGCCTCGCATGCGAGCCTTGCACCCTAGCCATGCAAACTAGCCTTGCACGGTAGCCATGCACACAAGCCGTGCACATTAGCCATGCGCACAAGCCCCGCACACTAGCCTTGCGCACAACCCTTGCACACAAGCCATGCACTCGAGCAATGCACACAAGCCTTGCACTCAAGCAATGCACACAAGCCCTGGACACTAGCCTTGCACACGGGCCTGGCACACAAGCCTTGGGCACTAGCCTTGCGCACTAGCGTTCCACATGAGCCTTGCACACTAGCCTTGGACACTAGCCTTGCACACAGGCCTTGCACACTAGGCATGCTTGGGCGAGCTGATCCCGCATCAAGTCGACGGGTCTAGGCATTCTTGGGCGCAGATCCCGCATCGTCTCGTCGCGTCTGGGCGCAAACACGTCGCGTCTCGTTGCGTCTTCAGAAGTCGTCGCTAACAGCACCTTTGGTTGCCACTGGTGGTTAGGCTGGTTGGTTGCGCAAACCCTATAGGAGGGTGGCATGCTGGTGGGCGTTTTTGCCCGGATAGGCACTAGAATGTGCAGATTTTGGGCGTTTTTGCCTGGATAGGCTAAGGAATGGGCATGCTTTGGGCGTTTTTGCCCGGATAGGCACCGGAATGCTTGGCCTTGGCTTGTCCTAGCAAGGCATTGCTGGGTTGGGCTCCCTTGGCCTTTTGGGCGCCTTGGACGATGTCTTGCGAAGACCATGGGCACAAGGCCATGGCATATGGTGAGGAAAGGACCACGGTTGCCAAGGTTAGGCACCGGAATGCTTGGCCTTGGCTTGCCAAAGCAGGGCATTGCTGGGTTGGGCTCCCTTGGCCTTCCGGGCGCCTTGGACACTGTCTTGGGAAGACCATGGGCACAAGGCCATGGCAT
Source organism: Tasmannia lanceolata (assembly GCF_043159265.1). NCBI lineage: Eukaryota > Viridiplantae > Streptophyta > Magnoliopsida > Canellales > Winteraceae > Tasmannia > Tasmannia lanceolata. Next base: position 819,865 of record NW_027518741.1, on the reverse strand, counting down.
ATGGTGGGGAATGGACCACGGTTGCCAAGGCTAGGCATATAGAGAGGAATTGCATTTTTGCCCGGATAGGCACCGGAATGCTTGGCCTTGGCTTGCCATAGCAGGGCATTGCTGGGTTGGGCTCCCTTGGCCTTCCGGGGGCCTTGGACGCTGTCTTGGGAAGACCATGGGCACAAGGCCATGGCATATAGTGAGGAATGGACCACGGTTGGCAAGGCTAGGCATATAGAGAGGAATGGACCACGGTTGCCAAGGTTGCGCAAGTTTTGGGCATTTTTTGCCCGGATATGCCCAAGTATGCCCCGATAGGCCCGTTACGCCCCGGTATGAACGCGTATGCCCGGATTGACTCGGTATGCCTTGGGATACATGCGTATGCCCCGATAGGCTTGGTACGCCCCGATATGCGCACGTGTGCCCCAGTAGGGCTCGGTATGCCCCGGTATGTACGCGTGTGCCCCGATAGGCCCGGTATGCCCCGATATGCACACGTGTGCCCCAATAGGGGTCGGTATGCCCCGGTAGGTACGCGTGTGCCCCGTAATGCACGTTTCGCAGATCTCCCCGCATGTCCCGCCCCTATATGTAATACTTACTTACTTACTTACTTTCTTTCTTGCTTGCTTGCTTGCTTGCAATGGTTGGGAGTGCCCGGCATGCCCCGCTGCAGAGACCAAGGGCGCAATGACTTGGCACCGCGGATGCCGGGACTCCGGCACTTCCCGTGGCACTGATGGTTGGTTCCAAAGACAAAAGGCCGTGCAAGGCCACCGCACCGCGGATGATTTTGCTCGTGCTGGCGCCGTTGTGTGGCCAAAGAACATGCGCGAATGCTCGTGTCGGAAGGGTTGGTGTCCTGGCCCCGCGGGTGTCACGAATGCTCGGTTGCGAAGACCATGGGACCAGAGCCATGGCACGTCGGATGATGGCTCCAGCTGGCGCCCCGGCACTTTCTGTGGCATTGATGCTCGGTTTCAAAGACAAACGTGCGCAGGGCCAGGGGACCGCGGATGACTGCTCGTGCTGGCCCCGTTGGGCGGCATTGATGGTCGGTTGCAAAGAAAATGCGCGATTGCTCGTGTCGGGGCCTGGCAAGCCAAGGCCAAGCGAGCCATGGCAACGCGGATGATGGCTCCAGCTGGCGCCCCGGCACTTTCTGTGGCATTGATGCTCGGTTTCGAAGACAAACGTGCGCAGGGCCAGGGGACCGCGGAGGACTGCTCGTGCTGGCCCCGTTGGGCGGCATTGATGGTGTGTTGCAGAGAGCATGTGCGATTGCAAGTGTCGGCCGGGTTTGGGTTCCCTTGGGCTTTCGGGTGCCTTGGACGCTGTCTTGCGAAGACCATGGGCACAAGGCCCCGTCCTGGCCCCTTGTTCGATTCGCTCTCGTCTTGCGCTTGCTTCCAAGGTCCTCCATGACCTTCCCCATGGCCTTGCTAGATCCCCCCCATGACGCATGACCTCTGTCCGTTGATTGGTTTTGAGTGCACACCATGCCCGGCTTGGCACCGTGTTGTCGCGTGAGTGGCATTTGGATCGTGCATGCTGGTGGGCTACCTGCCAATGCGCACAAGCCTTGCACACTAGCCTTGCGCACGAGCCTTGCACAAAAGCCTTGGACACAAGCCTTGCGCACAAGCCATGCGCACAAGCCTTGGACGCTAGCCTTGCACACAAGCCATGCATACAAGCCTTGCTCACAAGCCTTGGGCACTGGCCCATCGCAGTAGCCTTGCACACAAGCCTTGCGCACTAGCTTTGGGCACGAGCCTTGCGCACTTGCCTTGGGCACTAGCCTTGCACACAACCCTTGGGAACTAGCCTTGCGCACCAGCCTTGCCCACAAGCCTTGCACACCAGCCTTGCACACTAGCCTTGCATACAAGCCTTGCACACTAGCCTTGCACACAGGCCATGCTCACTAGCCTTGGGCACTAGCCTTGCACACAGACCTTGGGCACTAGCCTTGCGCACTAGCCTTGCCCACGAGCCTTGCACACTAGCCTTGCACGCAGGCCTTGCACGCTAGGCATGCTTGGGCCAGCAGCTCCCGCATCAAGTCGGCGGGTGTAGGCACGGTTGGGCGCAGATCCCGCATCGCCTCGTCGCGTCTGGGCGCAAACCCGTCGCGTCTCGTTGCGTCTTCAGAAGTCGTCGCTAACAGCACCTTTGGTTGCCACTGGTGGTTAGGCGGGTTGGTTGCGCAAACCCTATAGGAGGGTGGCATGCTGCGGGGCGCTGGAATGCGCAGGCTTAGGGCGTTTTTGCCCGGATAGGCACTGGAATGTGCTGGTTTTGGGCGTTTTTGCCTGGATAGGCTAAGGAATGGGCATGCTTTGGGCGTTTTCCCCGGATAGGCACTGGA
>NW_027518741.1:805000-807500 GCF_043159265.1 Tasmannia lanceolata | reverse complement strand
GGGGACCGCGGATGACTGCTCGTGCTGGCCCCGTTGGGCGGCATTGATGGTCGGTTGCAAAGAAAATGCGCGATTGCTCGTGTCGGGGCCTGGCAAGCCAAGGCCAAGCGAGCCATGGCAACGCGGATGATGGCTCGCTAGTGCTGGCGCCGTGCACAGTGGCCTCGCACACTCGCCCTGCACGCTTCCCTTGCACGCAGCCTTGCACACTAGCCTCGCATGCGAGCCTTGCACCCTAGCCATGCAAACTAGCCTTGCACGGTAGCCATGCACACAAGCCGTGCACATTAGCCATGCGCACAAGCCCCGCACACTAGCCTTGCGCACAACCCTTGCACACAAGCCATGCACTCGAGCAATGCACACAAGCCTTGCACTCAAGCAATGCACACAAGCCCTGGACACTAGCCTTGCACACGGGCCTGGCACACAAGCCTTGGGCACTAGCCTTGCGCACTAGCGTTCCACATGAGCCTTGCACACTAGCCTTGGACACTAGCCTTGCACACAGGCCTTGCACACTAGGCATGCTTGGGCGAGCTGATCCCGCATCAAGTCGACGGGTCTAGGCATTCTTGGGCGCAGATCCCGCATCGTCTCGTCGCGTCTGGGCGCAAACACGTCGCGTCTCGTTGCGTCTTCAGAAGTCGTCGCTAACAGCACCTTTGGTTGCCACTGGTGGTTAGGCTGGTTGGTTGCGCAAACCCTATAGGAGGGTGGCATGCTGGTGGGCGTTTTTGCCCGGATAGGCACTAGAATGTGCAGATTTTGGGCGTTTTTGCCTGGATAGGCTAAGGAATGGGCATGCTTTGGGCGTTTTTGCCCGGATAGGCACCGGAATGCTTGGCCTTGGCTTGTCCTAGCAAGGCATTGCTGGGTTGGGCTCCCTTGGCCTTTTGGGCGCCTTGGACGATGTCTTGCGAAGACCATGGGCACAAGGCCATGGCATATGGTGAGGAAAGGACCACGGTTGCCAAGGTTAGGCACCGGAATGCTTGGCCTTGGCTTGCCAAAGCAGGGCATTGCTGGGTTGGGCTCCCTTGGCCTTCCGGGCGCCTTGGACACTGTCTTGGGAAGACCATGGGCACAAGGCCATGGCATATGGTGGGGAATGGACCACGGTTGCCAAGGCTAGGCATATAGAGAGGAATTGCATTTTTGCCCGGATAGGCACCGGAATGCTTGGCCTTGGCTTGCCATAGCAGGGCATTGCTGGGTTGGGCTCCCTTGGCCTTCCGGGGGCCTTGGACGCTGTCTTGGGAAGACCATGGGCACAAGGCCATGGCATATAGTGAGGAATGGACCACGGTTGGCAAGGCTAGGCATATAGAGAGGAATGGACCACGGTTGCCAAGGTTGCGCAAGTTTTGGGCATTTTTTGCCCGGATATGCCCAAGTATGCCCCGATAGGCCCGTTACGCCCCGGTATGAACGCGTATGCCCGGATTGACTCGGTATGCCTTGGGATACATGCGTATGCCCCGATAGGCTTGGTACGCCCCGATATGCGCACGTGTGCCCCAGTAGGGCTCGGTATGCCCCGGTATGTACGCGTGTGCCCCGATAGGCCCGGTATGCCCCGATATGCACACGTGTGCCCCAATAGGGGTCGGTATGCCCCGGTAGGTACGCGTGTGCCCCGTAATGCACGTTTCGCAGATCTCCCCGCATGTCCCGCCCCTATATGTAATACTTACTTACTTACTTACTTTCTTTCTTGCTTGCTTGCTTGCTTGCAATGGTTGGGAGTGCCCGGCATGCCCCGCTGCAGAGACCAAGGGCGCAATGACTTGGCACCGCGGATGCCGGGACTCCGGCACTTCCCGTGGCACTGATGGTTGGTTCCAAAGACAAAAGGCCGTGCAAGGCCACCGCACCGCGGATGATTTTGCTCGTGCTGGCGCCGTTGTGTGGCCAAAGAACATGCGCGAATGCTCGTGTCGGAAGGGTTGGTGTCCTGGCCCCGCGGGTGTCACGAATGCTCGGTTGCGAAGACCATGGGACCAGAGCCATGGCACGTCGGATGATGGCTCCAGCTGGCGCCCCGGCACTTTCTGTGGCATTGATGCTCGGTTTCAAAGACAAACGTGCGCAGGGCCAGGGGACCGCGGATGACTGCTCGTGCTGGCCCCGTTGGGCGGCATTGATGGTCGGTTGCAAAGAAAATGCGCGATTGCTCGTGTCGGGGCCTGGCAAGCCAAGGCCAAGCGAGCCATGGCAACGCGGATGATGGCTCCAGCTGGCGCCCCGGCACTTTCTGTGGCATTGATGCTCGGTTTCGAAGACAAACGTGCGCAGGGCCAGGGGACCGCGGAGGACTGCTCGTGCTGGCCCCGTTGGGCGGCATTGATGGTGTGTTGCAGAGAGCATGTGCGATTGCAAGTGTCGGCCGGGTTTGGGTTCCCTTGGGCTTTCGGGTGCCTTGGACGCTGTCTTGCGAAGACCATGGGCACAAGGCCCCGTCCTGGCCCCTTGTTCGATTCGCTCTCGTCTTGCGCTT
>NW_027518741.1:792500-795000 GCF_043159265.1 Tasmannia lanceolata | reverse complement strand
GTTTTGGGCATTTTTTGCCCGGATATGCCCAAGTATGCCCCGATAGGCCCGTTACGCCCCGGTATGAACGCGTATGCCCGGATAGACTCGGTATGCCTTGGGATACATGCGTATGCCCCGATAGGCTTGGTACGCCCCGATATGCGCACGTGTGCCCCAGTAGGGCTCGGTATGCCCCGGTATGTACGCGTGTGCCCCGATAGGCCCGGTATGCCCCGATATGCACACGTGTGCCCCAATAGGGGTCGGTATGCCCCGGTAGGTACGCGTGTGCCCCGTAATGCACGTTTCGCAGATCTCCCCGCATGTCCCGCCCCTATATGTAATACTTACTTACTTACTTACTTTCTTTCTTGCTTGCTTGCTTGCTTGCAATGGTTGGGAGTGCCCGGCATGCCCCGCTGCAGAGACCAAGGGCGCAATGACTTGGCACCGCGGATGCCGGGACTCCGGCACTTCCCGTGGCACTGATGGTTGGTTCCAAAGACAAAAGGCCGTGCAAGGCCACCGCACCGCGGATGATTTTGCTCGTGCTGGCGCCGTTGTGTGGCCAAAGAACATGCGCGAATGCTCGTGTCGGAAGGGTTGGTGTCCTGGCCCCGCGGGTGTCACGAATGCTCGGTTGCGAAGACCATGGGACCAGAGCCATGGCACGTCGGATGATGGCTCCAGCTGGCGCCCCGGCACTTTCTGTGGCATTGATGCTCGGTTTCAAAGACAAACGAGCGCAGGGCCAGGGGACCGCGGATGACTGCTCGTGCTGGCCCCGTTGGGCGGCATTGATGGTCGGTTGCAAAGAAAATGCGCGATTGCTCGTGTCGGGGCCTGGCAAGCCAAGGCCAAGCGAGCCATGGCAACGCGGATGATGGCTCCAGCTGGCGCCCCGGCACTTTCTGTGGCATTGATGCTCGGTTTCGAAGACAAACGTGCGCAGGGCCAGGGGACCGCGGAGGACTGCTCGTGCTGGCCCCGTTGGGCGGCATTGATGGTGTGTTGCAGAGAGCATGTGCGATTGCAAGTGTCGGCCGGGTTTGGGTTCCCTTGGGCTTTCGGGTGCCTTGGACGCTGTCTTGCGAAGACCATGGGCACAAGGCCCCGTCCTGGCCCCTTGTTCGATTCGCTCTCGTCTTGCGCTTGCTTCCAAGGTCCTCCATGACCTTCCCCATGGCCTTGCTAGATCCCCCCCATGACGCATGACCTCTGTCCGTTGATTGGTTTTGAGTGCACACCATGCCCGGCTTGGCACCGTGTTGTCGCGTGAGTGGCATTTGGATCGTGCATGCTGGTGGGCTACCTGCCAATGCGCACAAGCCTTGCACACTAGCCTTGCGCACGAGCCTTGCACAAAAGCCTTGGACACAAGCCTTGCGCACAAGCCATGCGCACAAGCCTTGGACGCTAGCCTTGCACACAAGCCATGCATACAAGCCTTGCTCACAAGCCTTGGGCACTGGCCCATCGCAGTAGCCTTGCACACAAGCCTTGCGCACTAGCTTTGGGCACGAGCCTTGCGCACTTGCCTTGGGCACTAGCCTTGCACACAACCCTTGGGAACTAGCCTTGCGCACCAGCCTTGCCCACAAGCCTTGCACACCAGCCTTGCACACTAGCCTTGCATACAAGCCTTGCACACTAGCCTTGCACACAGGCCATGCTCACTAGCCTTGGGCACTAGCCTTGCACACAGACCTTGGGCACTAGCCTTGCGCACTAGCCTTGCCCACGAGCCTTGCACACTAGCCTTGCACGCAGGCCTTGCACGCTAGGCATGCTTGGGCCAGCAGCTCCCGCATCAAGTCGGCGGGTGTAGGCACGGTTGGGCGCAGATCCCGCATCGCCTCGTCGCGTCTGGGCGCAAACCCGTCGCGTCTCGTTGCGTCTTCAGAAGTCGTCGCTAACAGCACCTTTGGTTGCCACTGGTGGTTAGGCGGGTTGGTTGCGCAAACCCTATAGGAGGGTGGCATGCTGCGGGGCGCTGGAATGCGCAGGCTTAGGGCGTTTTTGCCCGGATAGGCACTGGAATGTGCTGGTTTTGGGCGTTTTTGCCTGGATAGGCTAAGGAATGGGCATGCTTTGGGCGTTTTCCCCGGATAGGCACTGGAATGGGCTGGTTTTGGGCGTTTTTGCCTGGATAGGCTAACGAATGGGGCATGCTTTGGGCGTTTTTGCCCGGGTAGGCACTGGAATGCCTGGCCTTGGCTGGGCATTGCTGGGTTGGGCTCCCTTGGCCTTTCAGGCGCCTTGGATGCTGTCTTGTGAAGACCATGGGCACAAGGCCATGGCATATAGTGGGGAATGGACCATGGTTGCCAAGGTTAGGCAATATAGAGGGCGGTGGGCGAGTAGGCCATGGCGTCACTTGTTTGCCCGTGTTTGCTCCCTTTGTGCGTTGTTTGGTTTTGGGAGCACACCTACCTTGCTAGGCTCGGCGGCTTACCCCTGCCCTTGTGGGTACTGGGTTGCACGTCTGTTTGCAACCCTATGGCTTGGTTGCTGCTGG
>NW_027518741.1:785000-787500 GCF_043159265.1 Tasmannia lanceolata | reverse complement strand
GCGTATGCCCGGATAGACTCGGTATGCCTTGGGATACATGCGTATGCCCCGATAGGCTTGGTACGCCCCGATATGCGCACGTGTGCCCCAGTAGGGCTCGGTATGCCCCGGTATGTACGCGTGTGCCCCGATAGGCCCGGTATGCCCTGATAGGCCCGGTATGCCCCGATATGCACACGTGTGCCCCAATAGGGGTCGGTATGCCCCGGTAGGTACGCGTGTGCCCCGTAATGCACGTTTCGCAGATCTCCCCGCATGTCCCGCCCCTATATGTAATACTTACTTACTTACTTACTTTCTTTCTTGCTTGCTTGCTTGCTTGCAATGGTTGGGAGTGCCCGGCATGCCCCGCTGCAGAGACCAAGGGCGCAATGACTTGGCACCGCGGATGCCGGGACTCCGGCACTTCCCGTGGCACTGATGGTTGGTTCCAAAGACAAAAGGCCGTGCAAGGCCACCGCACCGCGGATGATTTTGCTCGTGCTGGCGCCGTTGTGTGGCCAAAGAACATGCGCGAATGCTCGTGTCGGAAGGGTTGGTGTCCTGGCCCCGCGGGTGTCACGAATGCTCGGTTGCGAAGACCATGGGACCAGAGCCATGGCACGTCGGATGATGGCTCCAGCTGGCGCCCCGGCACTTTCTGTGGCATTGATGCTCGGTTTCAAAGACAAACGTGCGCAGTGCCAGGGGACCGCGGATGACTGCTCGTGCTGGCCCCGTTGGGCGGCATTGATGGTCGGTTGCAAAGAAAATGCGCGATTGCTCGTGTCGGGGCCCGGCAAGCCAAGGCCAAGCGAGCCATGGCACGTCGGATGATGGCTCCAGCTGGCGCCCCGGCACTTTCTGTGGCATTGATGCTCGGTTTCAAAGACAAACGTGCGCAGGGCCAGGGGACCGCGGATGACTGCTCGTGCTGGCCCCGTTGGGCGGCATTGATGGTCGGTTGCAAAGAAAATGCGCGATTGCTCGTGTCGGGGCCTGGCAAGCCAAGGCCAAGCGAGCCATGGCAACGCGGATGATGGCTCGCTAGTGCTGGCGCCGTGCACAGTGGCCTCGCACACTCGCCCTGCACGCTTCCCTTGCACGCAGCCTTGCACACTAGCCTCGCATGCGAGCCTTGCACCCTAGCCATGCAAACTAGCCTTGCACGGTAGCCATGCACACAAGCCGTGCACATTAGCCATGCGCACAAGCCCCGCACACTAGCCTTGCGCACAACCCTTGCACACAAGCCATGCACTCGAGCAATGCACACAATCCTTGCACTCAAGCAATGCACACAAGCCCTGGACACTAGCCTTGCACACGGGCCTGGCACACAAGCCTTGGGCACTAGCCTTGCGCACTAGCGTTCCACATGAGCCTTGCACACTAGCCTTGGACACTAGCCTTGCACACAGGCCTTGCACACTAGGCATGCTTGGGCGAGCTGATCCCGCATCAAGTCGACGGGTCTAGGCATTCTTGGGCGCAGATCCCGCATCGTCTCGTCGCGTCTGGGCGCAAACACGTCGCGTCTCGTTGCGTCTTCAGAAGTCGTCGCTAACAGCACCTTTGGTTGCCACTGGTGGTTAGGCTGGTTGGTTGCGCAAACCCTATAGGAGGGTGGCATGCTGGTGGGCGTTTTTGCCCGGATAGGCACTAGAATGTGCAGATTTTGGGCGTTTTTGCCTGGATAGGCTAAGGAATGGGCATGCTTTGGGCGTTTTTGCCCGGATAGGCACCGGAATGCTTGGCCTTGGCTTGTCCTAGCAAGGCATTGCTGGGTTGGGCTCCCTTGGCCTTTTGGGCGCCTTGGACGATGTCTTGCGAAGACCATGGGCACAAGGCCAAGGCATATGGTGAGGAAAGGACCACGGTTGCCAAGGTTAGGCACCGGAATGCTTGGCCTTGGCTTGCCAAAGCAGGGCATTGCTGGGTTGGGCTCCCTTGGCCTTCCGGGCGCCTTGGACACTGTCTTGGGAAGACCATGGGCACAAGGCCATGGCATATGGTGGGGAATGGACCACGGTTGCCAAGGCTAGGCATATAGAGAGGAATTGCATTTTTGCCCGGATAGGCACCGGAATGCTTGGCCTTGGCTTGCCATAGCAGGGCATTGCTGGGTTGGGCTCCCTTGGCCTTCCGGGGGCCTTGGACGCTGTCTTGGGAAGACCATGGGCACAAGGCCATGGCATATAGTGAGGAATGGACCACGGTTGGCAAGGCTAGGCATATAGAGAGGAATGGACCACGGTTGCCAAGGTTGCGCAAGTTTTGGGCATTTTTTGCCCGGATATGCCCAAGTATGCCCCGATAGGCCCGTTACGCCCCGGTATGAACGCGTATGCCCGGATTGACTCGGTATGCCTTGGGATACATGCGTATGCCCCGATAGGCTTGGTACGCCCCGATATGCGCACGTGTGCCCCAGTAGGGCTCGGTATGCCCCGGTATGTACGCGTGTGCCCCGATAGGCCCGGTATGCCCCGATATGCACACGTGTGCCCCAATAGGGGTC
>NW_027518741.1:767500-775000 GCF_043159265.1 Tasmannia lanceolata | reverse complement strand
GTCGCGTCTCGTTGCGTCTTCAGAAGTCGTCGCTAACAGCACCTTTGGTTGCCACTGGTGGTTAGGCTGGTTGGTTGCGCAAACCCTATAGGAGGGTGGCATGCTGGTGGGCGTTTTTGCCCGGATAGGCACTATAATGTGCAGATTTTGGGCGTTTTTGCCTGGATAGGCTAAGGAATGGGCATGCTTTGGGCGTTTTTGCCCGGATAGGCACCGGAATGCTTGGCCTTGGCTTGTCCTAGCAAGGCATTGCTGGGTTGGGCTCCCTTGGCCTTTTGGGCGCCTTGGACGATGTCTTGCGAAGACCATGGGCACAAGGCCATGGCATATGGTGAGGAAAGGACCACGGTTGCCAAGGTTAGGCACCGGAATGCTTGGCCTTGGCTTGCCCTAGCAGGGCATTGCTGGGTTGGGCTCCCTTGGCCTTTTGGGCGCCTTGGACGATGTCTTGCGAAGACCATGGGCACAAGGCCATGGCATATGGTGAGGAAAGGACCACGGTTGCCAAGGTTAGGCACCGGAATGCTTGGCCTTGGCTTGCCAAAGCAGGGCATTGCTGGGTTGGGCTCCCTTGGCCTTCCGGGCGCCTTGGACACTGTCTTGGGAAGACCATGGGCACAAGGCCATGGCATATGGTGGGGAATGGACCACGGTTGCCAAGGCTAGGCATATAGAGAGGAATCGCATTTTTGCCCGGATAGGCACCGGAATGCTTGGCCTTGGCTTGCCATAGCAGGGCATTGCTGGGTTGGGCTCCCTTGGCCTTCCGGGGGCCTTGGACGCTGTCTTGGGAAGACCATGGGCACAAGGCCATGGCATATAGTGAGGAATGGACCACGGTTGGCAAGGCTAGGCATATAGAGAGGAATGGACCACGGTTGCCAAGGTTGCGCAAGTTTTGGGCATTTTTTGCCCGGATATGCCCAAGTATGCCCCGATAGGCCCGTTACGCCCCGGTATGAACGCGTATGCCCGGATAGACTCGGTATGCCTTGGGATACATGCGTATGCCCCGATAGGCTTGGTACGCCCCGATATGCGCACGTGTGCCCCAGTAGGGCTCGGTATGCCCCGGTATGTACGCGTGTGCCCCGATAGGCCCGGTATGCCCTGATAGGCCCGGTATGCCCCGATATGCACACGTGTGCCCCAATAGGGGTCGGTATGCCCCGGTAGGTACGCGTGTGCCCCGTAATGCACGTTTCGCAGATCTCCCCGCATGTCCCGCCCCTATATGTAATACTTACTTACTTACTTTCTTTCTTGCTTGCTTGCTTGCTTGCAATGGTTGGGAGTGCCCGGCATGCCCCGCTGCAGAGACCAAGGGCGCAATGACTTGGCACCGCGGATGCCGGGACTCCGGCACTTCCCGTGGCACTGATGGTTGGTTCCAAAGACAAAAGGCCGTGCAAGGCCACCGCACCGCGGATGATTTTGCTCGTGCTGGCGCCGTTGTGTGGCCAAAGAACATGCGCGAATGCTCGTGTCGGAAGGGTTGGTGTCCTGGCCCCGCGGGTGTCACGAATGCTCGGTTGCGAAGACCATGGGACCAGAGCCATGGCACGTCGGATGATGGCTCCAGCTGGCGCCCCGGCACTTTCTGTGGCATTGATGCTCGGTTTCAAAGACAAACGTGCGCAGTGCCAGGGGACCGCGGATGACTGCTCGTGCTGGCCCCGTTGGGCGGCATTGATGGTCGGTTGCAAAGAAAATGCGCGATTGCTCGTGTCGGGGCCCGGCAAGCCAAGGCCAAGCGAGCCATGGCACGTCGGATGATGGCTCCAGCTGGCGCCCCGGCACTTTCTGTGGCATTGATGCTCGGTTTCAAAGACAAACGTGCGCAGGGCCAGGGGACCGCGGATGACTGCTCGTGCTGGCCCCGTTGGGCGGCATTGATGGTCGGTTGCAAAGAAAATGCGCGATTGCTCGTGTCGGGGCCTGGCAAGCCAAGGCCAAGCGAGCCATGGCAACGCGGATGATGGCTCGCTAGTGCTGGCGCCGTGCACAGTGGCCTCGCACACTCGCCCTGCACGCTTCCCTTGCACGCAGCCTTGCACACTAGCCTCGCATGCGAGCCTTGCACCCTAGCCATGCAAACTAGCCTTGCACGGTAGCCATGCACACAAGCCGTGCACATTAGCCATGCGCACAAGCCCCGCACACTAGCCTTGCGCACAACCCTTGCACACAAGCCATGCACTCGAGCAATGCACACAAGCCTTGCACTCAAGCAATGCACACAAGCCCTGGACACTAGCCTTGCACACGGGCCTGGCACACAAGCCTTGGGCACTAGCCTTGCGCACTAGCGTTCCACATGAGCCTTGCACACTAGCCTTGGACACTAGCCTTGCACACAGGCCTTGCACACTAGGCATGCTTGGGCGAGCTGATCCCGCATCAAGTCGACGGGTCTAGGCATTCTTGGGCGCAGATCCCGCATCGTCTCGTCGCGTCTGGGCGCAAACACGTCGCGTCTCGTTGCGTCTTCAGAAGTCGTCGCTAACAGCACCTTTGGTTGCCACTGGTGGTTAGGCTGGTTGGTTGCGCAAACCCTATAGGAGGGTGGCATGCTGGTGGGCGTTTTTGCCCGGATAGGCACTAGAATGTGCAGATTTTGGGCGTTTTTGCCTGGATAGGCTAAGGAATGGGCATGCTTTGGGCGTTTTTGCCCGGATAGGCACCGGAATGCTTGGCCTTGGCTTGTCCTAGCAAGGCATTGCTGGGTTGGGCTCCCTTGGCCTTTTGGGCGCCTTGGACGATGTCTTGCGAAGACCATGGGCACAAGGCCATGGCATATGGTGAGGAAAGGACCACGGTTGCCAAGGTTAGGCACCGGAATGCTTGGCCTTGGCTTGCCAAAGCAGGGCATTGCTGGGTTGGGCTCCCTTGGCCTTCCGGGCGCCTTGGACACTGTCTTGGGAAGACCATGGGCACAAGGCCATGGCATATGGTGGGGAATGGACCACGGTTGCCAAGGCTAGGCATATAGAGAGGAATTGCATTTTTGCCCGGATAGGCACCGGAATGCTTGGCCTTGGCTTGCCATAGCAGGGCATTGCTGGGTTGGGCTCCCTTGGCCTTCCGGGGGCCTTGGACGCTGTCTTGGGAAGACCATGGGCACAAGGCCATGGCATATAGTGAGGAATGGACCACGGTTGGCAAGGCTAGGCATATAGAGAGGAATGGACCACGGTTGCCAAGGTTGCGCAAGTTTTGGGCATTTTTTGCCCGGATATGCCCAAGTATGCCCCGATAGGCCCGTTACGCCCCGGTATGAACGCGTATGCCCGGATTGACTCGGTATGCCTTGGGATACATGCGTATGCCCCGATAGGCTTGGTACGCCCCGATATGCGCACGTGTGCCCCAGTAGGGCTCGGTATGCCCCGGTATGTACGCGTGTGCCCCGATAGGCCCGGTATGCCCCGATATGCACACGTGTGCCCCAATAGGGGTCGGTATGCCCCGGTAGGTACGCGTGTGCCCCGTAATGCACGTTTCGCAGATCTCCCCGCATGTCCCGCCCCTATATGTAATACTTACTTACTTACTTACTTTCTTTCTTGCTTGCTTGCTTGCTTGCAATGGTTGGGAGTGCCCGGCATGCCCCGCTGCAGAGACCAAGGGCGCAATGACTTGGCACCGCGGATGCCGGGACTCCGGCACTTCCCGTGGCACTGATGGTTGGTTCCAAAGACAAAAGGCCGTGCAAGGCCACCGCACCGCGGATGATTTTGCTCGTGCTGGCGCCGTTGTGTGGCCAAAGAACATGCGCGAATGCTCGTGTCGGAAGGGTTGGTGTCCTGGCCCCGCGGGTGTCACGAATGCTCGGTTGCGAAGACCATGGGACCAGAGCCATGGCACGTCGGATGATGGCTCCAGCTGGCGCCCCGGCACTTTCTGTGGCATTGATGCTCGGTTTCAAAGACAAACGTGCGCAGTGCCAGGGGACCGCGGATGACTGCTCGTGCTGGCCCCGTTGGGCGGCATTGATGGTCGGTTGCAAAGAAAATGCGCGATTGCTCGTGTCGGGGCCCGGCAAGCCAAGGCCAAGCGAGCCATGGCACGTCGGATGATGGCTCCAGCTGGCGCCCCGGCACTTTCTGTGGCATTGATGCTCGGTTTCAAAGACAAACGTGCGCAGGGCCAGGGGACCGCGGATGACTGCTCGTGCTGGCCCCGTTGGGCGGCATTGATGGTCGGTTGCAAAGAAAATGCGCGATTGCTCGTGTCGGGGCCTGGCAAGCCAAGGCCAAGCGAGCCATGGCAACGCGGATGATGGCTCGCTAGTGCTGGCGCCGTGCACAGTGGCCTCGCACACTCGCCCTGCACGCTTCCCTTGCACGCAGCCTTGCACACTAGCCTCGCATGCGAGCCTTGCACCCTAGCCATGCAAACTAGCCTTGCACGGTAGCCATGCACACAAGCCGTGCACATTAGCCATGCGCACAAGCCCCGCACACTAGCCTTGCGCACAACCCTTGCACACAAGCCATGCACTCGAGCAATGCACACAAGCCTTGCACTCAAGCAATGCACACAAGCCCTGGACACTAGCCTTGCACACGGGCCTGGCACACAAGCCTTGGGCACTAGCCTTGCGCACTAGCGTTCCACATGAGCCTTGCACACTAGCCTTGGACACTAGCCTTGCACACAGGCCTTGCACACTAGGCATGCTTGGGCGAGCTGATCCCGCATCAAGTCGACGGGTCTAGGCATTCTTGGGCGCAGATCCCGCATCGTCTCGTCGCGTTGCGTCTTCAGAAGTCGTCGCTAACAGCACCTTCGTTGCGTCTTCAGAAGTCGTCGCTAACAGCACCTTTGGTTGCCACTGGTGGTTAGGCTGGTTGGTTGCGCAAACCCTATAGGAGGGTGGCATGCTGGTGGGCGTTTTTGCCCGGATAGGCACTAGAATGTGCAGATTTTGGGCGTTTTTGCCTGGATAGGCTAAGGAATGGGCATGCTTTGGGCGTTTTTGCCCGGATAGGCACCGGAATGCTTGGCCTTGGCTTGTCCTAGCAAGGCATTGCTGGGTTGGGCTCCCTTGGCCTTTTGGGCGCCTTGGACGATGTCTTGCGAAGACCATGGGCACAAGGCCATGGCATATGGTGAGGAAAGGACCACGGTTGCCAAGGTTAGGCACCGGAATGCTTGGCCTTGGCTTGCCAAAGCAGGGCATTGCTGGGTTGGGCTCCCTTGGCCTTCCGGGCGCCTTGGACACTGTCTTGGGAAGACCATGGGCACAAGGCCATGGCATATGGTGGGGAATGGACCACGGTTGCCAAGGCTAGGCATATAGAGAGGAATTGCATTTTTGCCCGGATAGGCACCGGAATGCTTGGCCTTGGCTTGCCATAGCAGGGCATTGCTGGGTTGGGCTCCCTTGGCCTTCCGGGGGCCTTGGACGCTGTCTTGGGAAGACCATGGGCACAAGGCCATGGCATATAGTGAGGAATGGACCACGGTTGGCAAGGCTAGGCATATAGAGAGGAATGGACCACGGTTGCCAAGGTTGCGCAAGTTTTGGGCATTTTTTGCCCGGATATGCCCAAGTATGCCCCGATAGGCCCGTTACGCCCCGGTATGAACGCGTATGCCCGGATTGACTCGGTATGCCTTGGGATACATGCGTATGCCCCGATAGGCTTGGTACGCCCCGATATGCGCACGTGTGCCCCAGTAGGGCTCGGTATGCCCCGGTATGTACGCGTGTGCCCCGATAGGCCCGGTATGCCCCGATATGCACACGTGTGCCCCAATAGGGGTCGGTATGCCCCGGTAGGTACGCGTGTGCCCCGTAATGCACGTTTCGCAGATCTCCCCGCATGTCCCGCCCCTATATGTAATACTTACTTACTTACTTACTTTCTTTCTTGCTTGCTTGCTTGCTTGCAATGGTTGGGAGTGCCCGGCATGCCCCGCTGCAGAGACCAAGGGCGCAATGACTTGGCACCGCGGATGCCGGGACTCCGGCACTTCCCGTGGCACTGATGGTTGGTTCCAAAGACAAAAGGCCGTGCAAGGCCACCGCACCGCGGATGATTTTGCTCGTGCTGGCGCCGTTGTGTGGCCAAAGAACATGCGCGAATGCTCGTGTCGGAAGGGTTGGTGTCCTGGCCCCGCGGGTGTCACGAATGCTCGGTTGCGAAGACCATGGGACCAGAGCCATGGCACGTCGGATGATGGCTCCAGCTGGCGCCCCGGCACTTTCTGTGGCATTGATGCTCGGTTTCAAAGACAAACGTGCGCAGGGCCAGGGGACCGCGGATGACTGCTCGTGCTGGCCCCGTTGGGCGGCATTGATGGTCGGTTGCAAAGAAAATGCGCGATTGCTCGTGTCGGGGCCTGGCAAGCCAAGGCCAAGCGAGCCATGGCAACGCGGATGATGGCTCCAGCTGGCGCCCCGGCACTTTCTGTGGCATTGATGCTCGGTTTCGAAGACAAACGTGCGCAGGGCCAGGGGACCGCGGAGGACTGCTCGTGCTGGCCCCGTTGGGCGGCATTGATGGTGTGTTGCAGAGAGCATGTGCGATTGCAAGTGTCGGCCGGGTTTGGGTTCCCTTGGGCTTTCGGGTGCCTTGGACGCTGTCTTGCGAAGACCATGGGCACAAGGCCCCGTCCTGGCCCCTTGTTCGATTCGCTCTCGTCTTGCGCTTGCTTCCAAGGTCCTCCATGACCTTCCCCATGGCCTTGCTAGATCCCCCCCATGACGCATGACCTCTGTCCGTTGATTGGTTTTGAGTGCACACCATGCCCGGCTTGGCACCGTGTTGTCGCGTGAGTGGCATTTGGATCGTGCATGCTGGTGGGCTACCTGCCAATGCGCACAAGCCTTGCACACTAGCCTTGCGCACGAGCCTTGCACAAAAGCCTTGGACACAAGCCTTGCGCACAAGCCATGCGCACAAGCCTTGGACGCTAGCCTTGCACACAAGCCATGCATACAAGCCTTGCTCACAAGCCTTGGGCACTGGCCCATCGCAGTAGCCTTGCACACAAGCCTTGCGCACTAGCTTTGGGCACGAGCCTTGCGCACTTGCCTTGGGCACTAGCCTTGCACACAACCCTTGGGAACTAGCCTTGCGCACCAGCCTTGCCCACAAGCCTTGCACACCAGCCTTGCACACTAGCCTTGCATACAAGCCTTGCACACTAGCCTTGCACACAGGCCATGCTCACTAGCCTTGGGCACTAGCCTTGCACACAGACCTTGGGCACTAGCCTTGCGCACTAGCCTTGCCCACGAGCCTTGCACACTAGCCTTGCACGCAGGCCTTGCACGCTAGGCATGCTTGGGCCAGCAGCTCCCGCATCAAGTCGGCGGGTGTAGGCACGGTTGGGCGCAGATCCCGCATCGCCTCGTCGCGTCTGGGCGCAAACCCGTCGCGTCTCGTTGCGTCTTCAGAAGTCGTCGCTAACAGCACCTTTGGTTGCCACTGGTGGTTAGGCGGGTTGGTTGCGCAAACCCTATAGGAGGGTGGCATGCTGCGGGGC
>NW_027518741.1:755000-757500 GCF_043159265.1 Tasmannia lanceolata | reverse complement strand
ATTGCTCGTGTCGGGGCCCGGCAAGCCAAGGCCAAGCGAGCCATGGCACGTCGGATGATGGCTCCAGCTGGCGCCCCGGCACTTTCTGTGGCATTGATGCTCGGTTTCAAAGACAAACGTGCGCAGGGCCAGGGGACCGCGGATGACTGCTCGTGCTGGCCCCGTTGGGCGGCATTGATGGTCGGTTGCAAAGAAAATGCGCGATTGCTCGTGTCGGGGCCTGGCAAGCCAAGGCCAAGCGAGCCATGGCAACGCGGATGATGGCTCGCTAGTGCTGGCGCCGTGCACAGTGGCCTCGCACACTCGCCCTGCACGCTTCCCTTGCACGCAGCCTTGCACACTAGCCTCGCATGCGAGCCTTGCACCCTAGCCATGCAAACTAGCCTTGCACGGTAGCCATGCACACAAGCCGTGCACATTAGCCATGCGCACAAGCCCCGCACACTAGCCTTGCGCACAACCCTTGCACACAAGCCATGCACTCGAGCAATGCACACAATCCTTGCACTCAAGCAATGCACACAAGCCCTGGACACTAGCCTTGCACACGGGCCTGGCACACAAGCCTTGGGCACTAGCCTTGCGCACTAGCGTTCCACATGAGCCTTGCACACTAGCCTTGGACACTAGCCTTGCACACAGGCCTTGCACACTAGGCATGCTTGGGCGAGCTGATCCCGCATCAAGTCGACGGGTCTAGGCATTCTTGGGCGCAGATCCCGCATCGTCTCGTCGCGTCTGGGCGCAAACACGTCGCGTCTCGTTGCGTCTTCAGAAGTCGTCGCTAACAGCACCTTTGGTTGCCACTGGTGGTTAGGCTGGTTGGTTGCGCAAACCCTATAGGAGGGTGGCATGCTGGTGGGCGTTTTTGCCCGGATAGGCACTAGAATGTGCAGATTTTGGGCGTTTTTGCCTGGATAGGCTAAGGAATGGGCATGCTTTGGGCGTTTTTGCCCGGATAGGCACCGGAATGCTTGGCCTTGGCTTGCCATAGCAGGGCATTGCTGGGTTGGGCTCCCTTGGCCTTCCGGGGGCCTTGGACGCTGTCTTGAGAAGACCATGGGCACAAGGCCATGGCATATAGTGAGGAATGGACCACGGTTGGCAAGGCTAGGCATATAGAGAGGAATGGACCACGGTTGCCAAGGTTGCGCAAGTTTTGGGCATTTTTTGCCCGGATATGCCCAAGTATGCCCCGATAGGCCCGTTACGCCCCGGTATGAACGCGTATGCCCGGATTGACTCGGTATGCCTTGGGATACATGCGTATGCCCCGATAGGCTTGGTACGCCCCGATATGCGCACGTGTGCCCCAGTAGGGCTCGGTATGCCCCGGTATGTACGCGTGTGCCCCGATAGGCCCGGTATGCCCCGATATGCACACGTGTGCCCCAATAGGGGTCGGTATGCCCCGGTAGGTACGCGTGTGCCCCGTAATGCACGTTTCGCAGATCTCCCCGCATGTCCCGCCCCTATATGTAATACTTACTTACTTACTTACTTTCTTTCTTGCTTGCTTGCTTGCTTGCAATGGTTGGGAGTGCCCGGCATGCCCCGCTGCAGAGACCAAGGGCGCAATGACTTGGCACCGCGGATGCCGGGACTCCGGCACTTCCCGTGGCACTGATGGTTGGTTCCAAAGACAAAAGGCCGTGCAAGGCCACCGCACCGCGGATGATTTTGCTCGTGCTGGCGCCGTTGTGTGGCCAAAGAACATGCGCGAATGCTCGTGTCGGAAGGGTTGGTGTCCTGGCCCCGCGGGTGTCACGAATGCTCGGTTGCGAAGACCATGGGACCAGAGCCATGGCACGTCGGATGATGGCTCCAGCTGGCGCCCCGGCACTTTCTGTGGCATTGATGCTCGGTTTCAAAGACAAACGTGCGCAGGGCCAGGGGACCGCGGATGACTGCTCGTGCTGGCCCCGTTGGGCGGCATTGATGGTCGGTTGCAAAGAAAATGCGCGATTGCTCGTGTCGGGGCCTGGCAAGCCAAGGCCAAGCGAGCCATGGCAACGCGGATGATGGCTCCAGCTGGCGCCCCGGCACTTTCTGTGGCATTGATGCTCGGTTTCGAAGACAAACGTGCGCAGGGCCAGGGGACCGCGGAGGACTGCTCGTGCTGGCCCCGTTGGGCGGCATTGATGGTGTGTTGCAGAGAGCATGTGCGATTGCAAGTGTCGGCCGGGTTTGGGTTCCCTTGGGCTTTCGGGTGCCTTGGACGCTGTCTTGCGAAGACCATGGGCACAAGGCCCCGTCCTGGCCCCTTGTTCGATTCGCTCTCGTCTTGCGCTTGCTTCCAAGGTCCTCCATGACCTTCCCCATGGCCTTGCTAGATCCCCCCCATGACGCATGACCTCTGTCCGTTGATTGGTTTTGAGTGCACACCATGCCCGGCTTGGCACCGTGTTGTCGCGTGAGTGGCATTTGGATCGTGCATGCTGGTGGGCTACCTGCCAATGCGCACAAGCCTTGCACACTAGCCTTGCGCACGAGCCTTGCA
>NW_027518741.1:742500-745000 GCF_043159265.1 Tasmannia lanceolata | reverse complement strand
CCGGTATGCCCTGATAGGCCCGGTATGCCCCGATATGCACACGTGTGCCCCAATAGGGGTCGGTATGCCCCGGTAGGTACGCGTGTGCCCCGTAATGCACGTTTCGCAGATCTCCCCGCATGTCCCGCCCCTATATGTAATACTTACTTACTTACTTACTTTCTTTCTTGCTTGCTTGCTTGCTTGCAATGGTTGGGAGTGCCCGGCATGCCCCGCTGCAGAGACCAAGGGCGCAATGACTTGGCACCGCGGATGCCGGGACTCCGGCACTTCCCGTGGCACTGATGGTTGGTTCCAAAGACAAAAGGCCGTGCAAGGCCACCGCACCGCGGATGATTTTGCTCGTGCTGGCGCCGTTGTGTGGCCAAAGAACATGCGCGAATGCTCGTGTCGGAAGGGTTGGTGTCCTGGCCCCGCGGGTGTCACGAATGCTCGGTTACGAAGACCATGGGACCAGAGCCATGGCACGTCGGATGATGGCTCCAGCTGGCGCCCCGGCACTTTCTGTGGCATTGATGCTCGGTTTCAAAGACAAACGTGCGCAGTGCCAGGGGACCGCGGATGACTGCTCGTGCTGGCCCCGTTGGGCGGCATTGATGGTCGGTTGCAAAGAAAATGCGCGATTGCTCGTGTCGGGGCCCGGCAAGCCAAGGCCAAGCGAGCCATGGCACGTCGGATGATGGCTCCAGCTGGCGCCCCGGCACTTTCTGTGGCATTGATGCTCGGTTTCAAAGACAAACGTGCGCAGGGCCAGGGGACCGCGGATGACTGCTCGTGCTGGCCCCGTTGGGCGGCATTGATGGTCGGTTGCAAAGAAAATGCGCGATTGCTCGTGTCGGGGCCTGGCAAGCCAAGGCCAAGCGAGCCATGGCAACGCGGATGATGGCTCGCTAGTGCTGGCGCCGTGCACAGTGGCCTCGCACACTCGCCCTGCACGCTTCCCTTGCACGCAGCCTTGCACACTAGCCTCGCATGCGAGCCTTGCACCCTAGCCATGCAAACTAGCCTTGCACGGTAGCCATGCACACAAGCCGTGCACATTAGCCATGCGCACAAGCCCCGCACACTAGCCTTGCGCACAACCCTTGCACACAAGCCATGCACTCGAGCAATGCACACAAGCCTTGCACTCAAGCAATGCACACAAGCCCTGGACACTAGCCTTGCACACGGGCCTGGCACACAAGCCTTGGGCACTAGCCTTGCGCACTAGCGTTCCACATGAGCCTTGCACACTAGCCTTGGACACTAGCCTTGCACACAGGCCTTGCACACTAGGCATGCTTGGGCGAGCTGATCCCGCATCAAGTCGACGGGTCTAGGCATTCTTGGGCGCAGATCCCGCATCGTCTCGTCGCGTCTGGGCGCAAACACGTCGCGTCTCGTTGCGTCTTCAGAAGTCGTCGCTAACAGCACCTTTGGTTGCCACTGGTGGTTAGGCTGGTTGGTTGCGCAAACCCTATAGGAGGGTGGCATGCTGGTGGGCGTTTTTGCCCGGATAGGCACTAGAATGTGCAGATTTTGGGCGTTTTTGCCTGGATAGGCTAAGGAATGGGCATGCTTTGGGCGTTTTTGCCCGGATAGGCACCGGAATGCTTGGCCTTGGCTTGTCCTAGCAAGGCATTGCTGGGTTGGGCTCCCTTGGCCTTTTGGGCGCCTTGGACGATGTCTTGCGAAGACCATGGGCACAAGGCCATGGCATATGGTGAGGAAAGGACCACGGTTGCCAAGGTTAGGCACCGGAATGCTTGGCCTTGGCTTGCCAAAGCAGGGCATTGCTGGGTTGGGCTCCCTTGGCCTTCCGGGCGCCTTGGACACTGTCTTGGGAAGACCATGGGCACAAGGCCATGGCATATGGTGGGGAATGGACCACGGTTGCCAAGGCTAGGCATATAGAGAGGAATTGCATTTTTGCCCGGATAGGCACCGGAATGCTTGGCCTTGGCTTGCCATAGCAGGGCATTGCTGGGTTGGGCTCCCTTGGCCTTCCGGGGGCCTTGGACGCTGTCTTGGGAAGACCATGGGCACAAGGCCATGGCATATAGTGAGGAATGGACCACGGTTGGCAAGGCTAGGCATATAGAGAGGAATGGACCACGGTTGCCAAGGTTGCGCAAGTTTTGGGCATTTTTTGCCCGGATATGCCCAAGTATGCCCCGATAGGCCCGTTACGCCCCGGTATGAACGCGTATGCCCGGATTGACTCGGTATGCCTTGGGATACATGCGTATGCCCCGATAGGCTTGGTACGCCCCGATATGCGCACGTGTGCCCCAGTAGGGCTCGGTATGCCCCGGTATGTACGCGTGTGCCCCGATAGGCCCGGTATGCCCCGATATGCACACGTGTGCCCCAATAGGGGTCGGTATGCCCCGGTAGGTACGCG
Source organism: Tasmannia lanceolata (assembly GCF_043159265.1). NCBI lineage: Eukaryota > Viridiplantae > Streptophyta > Magnoliopsida > Canellales > Winteraceae > Tasmannia > Tasmannia lanceolata. The sequence goes on along the minus strand of NW_027518741.1, from coordinate 742,614 downwards.
TGTGCCCCGTAATGCACGTTTCGCAGATCTCCCCGCATGTCCCGCCCCTATATGTAATACTTACTTACTTACTTACTTTCTTTCTTGCTTGCTTGCTTGCTTGCAATGGTTGGG
>NW_027518741.1:727500-732500 GCF_043159265.1 Tasmannia lanceolata | reverse complement strand
GTGCAGATTTTGGGCGTTTTTGCCTGGATAGGCTAAGGAATGGGCATGCTTTGGGCGTTTTTGCCCGGATAGGCACCGGAATGCTTGGCCTTGGCTTGTCCTAGCAAGGCATTGCTGGGTTGGGCTCCCTTGGCCTTTTGGGCGCCTTGGACGATGTCTTGCGAAGACCATGGGCACAAGGCCATGGCATATGGTGAGGAAAGGACCACGGTTGCCAAGGTTAGGCACCGGAATGCTTGGCCTTGGCTTGCCCTAGCAGGGCATTGCTGGGTTGGGCTCCCTTGGCCTTTTGGGCGCCTTGGACGATGTCTTGCGAAGACCATGGGCACAAGGCCATGGCATATGGTGAGGAAAGGACCACGGTTGCCAAGGTTAGGCACCGGAATGCTTGGCCTTGGCTTGCCAAAGCAGGGCATTGCTGGGTTGGGCTCCCTTGGCCTTCCGGGCGCCTTGGACACTGTCTTGGGAAGACCATGGGCACAAGGCCATGGCATATGGTGGGGAATGGACCACGGTTGCCAAGGCTAGGCATATAGAGAGGAATCGCATTTTTGCCCGGATAGGCACCGGAATGCTTGGCCTTGGCTTGCCATAGCAGGGCATTGCTGGGTTGGGCTCCCTTGGCCTTCCGGGGGCCTTGGACGCTGTCTTGGGAAGACCATGGGCACAAGGCCATGGCATATAGTGAGGAATGGACCACGGTTGGCAAGGCTAGGCATATAGAGAGGAATGGACCACGGTTGCCAAGGTTGCGCAAGTTTTGGGCATTTTTTGCCCGGATATGCCCAAGTATGCCCCGATAGGCCCGTTACGCCCCGGTATGAACGCGTATGCCCGGATAGACTCGGTATGCCTTGGGATACATGCGTATGCCCCGATAGGCTTGGTACGCCCCGATATGCGCACGTGTGCCCCAGTAGGGCTCGGTATGCCCCGGTATGTACGCGTGTGCCCCGATAGGCCCGGTATGCCCTGATAGGCCCGGTATGCCCCGATATGCACACGTGTGCCCCAATAGGGGTCGGTATGCCCCGGTAGGTACGCGTGTGCCCCGTAATGCACGTTTCGCAGATCTCCCCGCATGTCCCGCCCCTATATGTAATACTTACTTACTTACTTACTTTCTTTCTTGCTTGCTTGCTTGCTTGCAATGGTTGGGAGTGCCCGGCATGCCCCGCTGCAGAGACCAAGGGCGCAATGACTTGGCACCGCGGATGCCGGGACTCCGGCACTTCCCGTGGCACTGATGGTTGGTTCCAAAGACAAAAGGCCGTGCAAGGCCACCGCACCGCGGATGATTTTGCTCGTGCTGGCGCCGTTGTGTGGCCAAAGAACATGCGCGAATGCTCGTGTCGGAAGGGTTGGTGTCCTGGCCCCGCGGGTGTCACGAATGCTCGGTTGCGAAGACCATGGGACCAGAGCCATGGCACGTCGGATGATGGCTCCAGCTGGCGCCCCGGCACTTTCTGTGGCATTGATGCTCGGTTTCAAAGACAAACGTGCGCAGTGCCAGGGGACCGCGGATGACTGCTCGTGCTGGCCCCGTTGGGCGGCATTGATGGTCGGTTGCAAAGAAAATGCGCGATTGCTCGTGTCGGGGCCCGGCAAGCCAAGGCCAAGCGAGCCATGGCACGTCGGATGATGGCTCCAGCTGGCGCCCCGGCACTTTCTGTGGCATTGATGCTCGGTTTCAAAGACAAACGTGCGCAGGGCCAGGGGACCGCGGATGACTGCTCGTGCTGGCCCCGTTGGGCGGCATTGATGGTCGGTTGCAAAGAAAATGCGCGATTGCTCGTGTCGGGGCCTGGCAAGCCAAGGCCAAGCGAGCCATGGCAACGCGGATGATGGCTCGCTAGTGCTGGCGCCGTGCACAGTGGCCTCGCACACTCGCCCTGCACGCTTCCCTTGCACGCAGCCTTGCACACTAGCCTCGCATGCGAGCCTTGCACCCTAGCCATGCAAACTAGCCTTGCACGGTAGCCATGCACACAAGCCGTGCACATTAGCCATGCGCACAAGCCCCGCACACTAGCCTTGCGCACAACCCTTGCACACAAGCCATGCACTCGAGCAATGCACACAAGCCTTGCACTCAAGCAATGCACACAAGCCCTGGACACTAGCCTTGCACACGGGCCTGGCACACAAGCCTTGGGCACTAGCCTTGCGCACTAGCGTTCCACATGAGCCTTGCACACTAGCCTTGGACACTAGCCTTGCACACAGGCCTTGCACACTAGGCATGCTTGGGCGAGCTGATCCCGCATCAAGTCGACGGGTCTAGGCATTCTTGGGCGCAGATCCCGCATCGTCTCGTCGCGTCTGGGCGCAAACACGTCGCGTCTCGTTGCGTCTTCAGAAGTCGTCGCTAACAGCACCTTTGGTTGCCACTGGTGGTTAGGCTGGTTGGTTGCGCAAACCCTATAGGAGGGTGGCATGCTGGTGGGCGTTTTTGCCCGGATAGGCACTAGAATGTGCAGATTTTGGGCGTTTTTGCCTGGATAGGCTAAGGAATGGGCATGCTTTGGGCGTTTTTGCCCGGATAGGCACCGGAATGCTTGGCCTTGGCTTGTCCTAGCAAGGCATTGCTGGGTTGGGCTCCCTTGGCCTTTTGGGCGCCTTGGACGATGTCTTGCGAAGACCATGGGCACAAGGCCATGGCATATGGTGAGGAAAGGACCACGGTTGCCAAGGTTAGGCACCGGAATGCTTGGCCTTGGCTTGCCAAAGCAGGGCATTGCTGGGTTGGGCTCCCTTGGCCTTCCGGGCGCCTTGGACACTGTCTTGGGAAGACCATGGGCACAAGGCCATGGCATATGGTGGGGAATGGACCACGGTTGCCAAGGCTAGGCATATAGAGAGGAATTGCATTTTTGCCCGGATAGGCACCGGAATGCTTGGCCTTGGCTTGCCATAGCAGGGCATTGCTGGGTTGGGCTCCCTTGGCCTTCCGGGGGCCTTGGACGCTGTCTTGGGAAGACCATGGGCACAAGGCCATGGCATATAGTGAGGAATGGACCACGGTTGGCAAGGCTAGGCATATAGAGAGGAATGGACCACGGTTGCCAAGGTTGCGCAAGTTTTGGGCATTTTTTGCCCGGATATGCCCAAGTATGCCCCGATAGGCCCGTTACGCCCCGGTATGAACGCGTATGCCCGGATTGACTCGGTATGCCTTGGGATACATGCGTATGCCCCGATAGGCTTGGTACGCCCCGATATGCGCACGTGTGCCCCAGTAGGGCTCGGTATGCCCCGGTATGTACGCGTGTGCCCCGATAGGCCCGGTATGCCCCGATATGCACACGTGTGCCCCAATAGGGGTCGGTATGCCCCGGTAGGTACGCGTGTGCCCCGTAATGCACGTTTCGCAGATCTCCCCGCATGTCCCGCCCCTATATGTAATACTTACTTACTTACTTACTTTCTTTCTTGCTTGCTTGCTTGCTTGCAATGGTTGGGAGTGCCCGGCATGCCCCGCTGCAGAGACCAAGGGCGCAATGACTTGGCACCGCGGATGCCGGGACTCCGGCACTTCCCGTGGCACTGATGGTTGGTTCCAAAGACAAAAGGCCGTGCAAGGCCACCGCACCGCGGATGATTTTGCTCGTGCTGGCGCCGTTGTGTGGCCAAAGAACATGCGCGAATGCTCGTGTCGGAAGGGTTGGTGTCCTGGCCCCGCGGGTGTCACGAATGCTCGGTTGCGAAGACCATGGGACCAGAGCCATGGCACGTCGGATGATGGCTCCAGCTGGCGCCCCGGCACTTTCTGTGGCATTGATGCTCGGTTTCAAAGACAAACGTGCGCAGGGCCAGGGGACCGCGGATGACTGCTCGTGCTGGCCCCGTTGGGCGGCATTGATGGTCGGTTGCAAAGAAAATGCGCGATTGCTCGTGTCGGGGCCTGGCAAGCCAAGGCCAAGCGAGCCATGGCAACGCGGATGATGGCTCCAGCTGGCGCCCCGGCACTTTCTGTGGCATTGATGCTCGGTTTCGAAGACAAACGTGCGCAGGGCCAGGGGACCGCGGAGGACTGCTCGTGCTGGCCCCGTTGGGCGGCATTGATGGTGTGTTGCAGAGAGCATGTGCGATTGCAAGTGTCGGCCGGGTTTGGGTTCCCTTGGGCTTTCGGGTGCCTTGGACGCTGTCTTGCGAAGACCATGGGCACAAGGCCCCGTCCTGGCCCCTTGTTCGATTCGCTCTCGTCTTGCGCTTGCTTCCAAGGTCCTCCATGACCTTCCCCATGGCCTTGCTAGATCCCCCCCATGACGCATGACCTCTGTCCGTTGATTGGTTTTGAGTGCACACCATGCCCGGCTTGGCACCGTGTTGTCGCGTGAGTGGCATTTGGATCGTGCATGCTGGTGGGCTACCTGCCAATGCGCACAAGCCTTGCACACTAGCCTTGCGCACGAGCCTTGCACAAAAGCCTTGGACACAAGCCTTGCGCACAAGCCATGCGCACAAGCCTTGGACGCTAGCCTTGCACACAAGCCATGCATACAAGCCTTGCTCACAAGCCTTGGGCACTGGCCCATCGCAGTAGCCTTGCACACAAGCCTTGCGCACTAGCTTTGGGCACGAGCCTTGCGCACTTGCCTTGGGCACTAGCCTTGCACACAACCCTTGGGAACTAGCCTTGCGCACCAGCCTTGCCCACAAGCCTTGCACACCAGCCTTGCACACTAGCCTTGCATACAAGCCTTGCACACTAGCCTTGCACACAGGCCATGCTCACTAGCCTTGGGCACTAGCCTTGCACACAGACCTTGGGCACTAGCCTTGCGCACTAGCCTTGCCCACGAGCCTTGCACACTAGCCTTGCACGCAGGCCTTGCACGCTAGGCATGCTTGGGCCAGCAGCTCCCGCATCAAGTCGGCGGGTGTAGGCACGGTTGGGCGCAGATCCCGCATCGCCTCGTCGCGTCTGGGCGCAAACCCGTCGCGTCTCGTTGCGTCTTCAGAAGTCGTCGCTAACAGCACCTTTGGTTGCCACTGGT
>NW_027518741.1:715000-717500 GCF_043159265.1 Tasmannia lanceolata | reverse complement strand
CTCGTGCTGGCCCCGTTGGGCGGCATTGATGGTCGGTTGCAAAGAAAATGCGCGATTGCTCGTGTCGGGGCCCGGCAAGCCAAGGCCAAGCGAGCCATGGCACGTCGGATGATGGCTCCAGCTGGCGCCCCGGCACTTTCTGTGGCATTGATGCTCGGTTTCAAAGACAAACGTGCGCAGGGCCAGGGGACCGCGGATGACTGCTCGTGCTGGCCCCGTTGGGCGGCATTGATGGTCGGTTGCAAAGAAAATGCGCGATTGCTCGTGTCGGGGCCTGGCAAGCCAAGGCCAAGCGAGCCATGGCAACGCGGATGATGGCTCGCTAGTGCTGGCGCCGTGCACAGTGGCCTCGCACACTCGCCCTGCACGCTTCCCTTGCACGCAGCCTTGCACACTAGCCTCGCATGCGAGCCTTGCACCCTAGCCATGCAAACTAGCCTTGCACGGTAGCCATGCACACAAGCCGTGCACATTAGCCATGCGCACAAGCCCCGCACACTAGCCTTGCGCACAACCCTTGCACACAAGCCATGCACTCGAGCAATGCACACAAGCCTTGCACTCAAGCAATGCACACAAGCCCTGGACACTAGCCTTGCACACGGGCCTGGCACACAAGCCTTGGGCACTAGCCTTGCGCACTAGCGTTCCACATGAGCCTTGCACACTAGCCTTGGACACTAGCCTTGCACACAGGCCTTGCACACTAGGCATGCTTGGGCGAGCTGATCCCGCATCAAGTCGACGGGTCTAGGCATTCTTGGGCGCAGATCCCGCATCGTCTCGTCGCGTCTGGGCGCAAACACGTCGCGTCTCGTTGCGTCTTCAGAAGTCGTCGCTAACAGCACCTTTGGTTGCCACTGGTGGTTAGGCTGGTTGGTTGCGCAAACCCTATAGGAGGGTGGCATGCTGGTGGGCGTTTTTGCCCGGATAGGCACTAGAATGTGCAGATTTTGGGCGTTTTTGCCTGGATAGGCTAAGGAATGGGCATGCTTTGGGCGTTTTTGCCCGGATAGGCACCGGAATGCTTGGCCTTGGCTTGTCCTAGCAAGGCATTGCTGGGTTGGGCTCCCTTGGCCTTTTGGGCGCCTTGGACGATGTCTTGCGAAGACCATGGGCACAAGGCCATGGCATATGGTGAGGAAAGGACCACGGTTGCCAAGGTTAGGCACCGGAATGCTTGGCCTTGGCTTGCCAAAGCAGGGCATTGCTGGGTTGGGCTCCCTTGGCCTTCCGGGCGCCTTGGACACTGTCTTGGGAAGACCATGGGCACAAGGCCATGGCATATGGTGGGGAATGGACCACGGTTGCCAAGGCTAGGCATATAGAGAGGAATTGCATTTTTGCCCGGATAGGCACCGGAATGCTTGGCCTTGGCTTGCCATAGCAGGGCATTGCTGGGTTGGGCTCCCTTGGCCTTCCGGGGGCCTTGGACGCTGTCTTGGGAAGACCATGGGCACAAGGCCATGGCATATAGTGAGGAATGGACCACGGTTGGCAAGGCTAGGCATATAGAGAGGAATGGACCACGGTTGCCAAGGTTGCGCAAGTTTTGGGCATTTTTTGCCCGGATATGCCCAAGTATGCCCCGATAGGCCCGTTACGCCCCGGTATGAACGCGTATGCCCGGATTGACTCGGTATGCCTTGGGATACATGCGTATGCCCCGATAGGCTTGGTACGCCCCGATATGCGCACGTGTGCCCCAGTAGGGCTCGGTATGCCCCGGTATGTACGCGTGTGCCCCGATAGGCCCGGTATGCCCCGATATGCACACGTGTGCCCCAATAGGGGTCGGTATGCCCCGGTAGGTACGCGTGTGCCCCGTAATGCACGTTTCGCAGATCTCCCCGCATGTCCCGCCCCTATATGTAATACTTACTTACTTACTTACTTTCTTTCTTGCTTGCTTGCAATGGTTGGGAGTGCCCGGCATGCCCCGCTGCAGAGACCAAGGGCGCAATGACTTGGCACCGCGGATGCCGGGACTCCGGCACTTCCCGTGGCACTGATGGTTGGTTCCAAAGACAAAAGGCCGTGCAAGGCCACCGCACCGCGGATGATTTTGCTCGTGCTGGCGCCGTTGTGTGGCCAAAGAACATGCGCGAATGCTCGTGTCGGAAGGGTTGGTGTCCTGGCCCCGCGGGTGTCACGAATGCTCGGTTGCGAAGACCATGGGACCAGAGCCATGGCACGTCGGATGATGGCTCCAGCTGGCGCCCCGGCACTTTCTGTGGCATTGATGCTCGGTTTCAAAGACAAACGTGCGCAGGGCCAGGGGACCGCGGATGACTGCTCGTGCTGGCCCCGTTGGGCGGCATTGATGGTCGGTTGCAAAGAAAATGCGCGATTGCTCGTGTCGGGGCCTGGCAAGCCAAGGCCAAGCGAGCCATGGCAACGCGGATGATGGCTCCAGCTGGCGCCCCGGCACTTTCTGTGGCATTGATGCTCGGTTTCGAAGACAAACGTGCGCAGGGCCAGGGGACCGCGGAGGACTGCT
>NW_027518741.1:700000-705000 GCF_043159265.1 Tasmannia lanceolata | reverse complement strand
GCCTTGGCTTGCCATAGCAGGGCATTGCTGGGTTGGGCTCCCTTGGCCTTCCGGGGGCCTTGGACGCTGTCTTGGGAAGACCATGGGCACAAGGCCATGGCATATAGTGAGGAATGGACCACGGTTGGCAAGGCTAGGCATATAGAGAGGAATGGACCACGGTTGCCAAGGTTGCGCAAGTTTTGGGCATTTTTTGCCCGGATATGCCCAAGTATGCCCCGATAGGCCCGTTACGCCCCGGTATGAACGCGTATGCCCGGATAGACTCGGTATGCCTTGGGATACATGCGTATGCCCCGATAGGCTTGGTACGCCCCGATATGCGCACGTGTGCCCCAGTAGGGCTCGGTATGCCCCGGTATGTACGCGTGTGCCCCGATAGGCCCGGTATGCCCCGATATGCACACGTGTGCCCCAATAGGGGTCGGTATGCCCCGGTAGGTACGCGTGTGCCCCGTAATGCACGTTTCGCAGATCTCCCCGCATGTCCCGCCCCTATATGTAATACTTACTTACTTACTTACTTTCTTTCTTGCTTGCTTGCTTGCTTGCAATGGTTGGGAGTGCCCGGCATGCCCCGCTGCAGAGACCAAGGGCGCAATGACTTGGCACCGCGGATGCCGGGACTCCGGCACTTCCCGTGGCACTGATGGTTGGTTCCAAAGACAAAAGGCCGTGCAAGGCCACCGCACCGCGGATGATTTTGCTCGTGCTGGCGCCGTTGTGTGGCCAAAGAACATGCGCGAATGCTCGTGTCGGAAGGGTTGGTGTCCTGGCCCCGCGGGTGTCACGAATGCTCGGTTGCGAAGACCATGGGACCAGAGCCATGGCACGTCGGATGATGGCTCCAGCTGGCGCCCCGGCACTTTCTGTGGCATTGATGCTCGGTTTCAAAGACAAACGTGCGCAGTGCCAGGGGACCGCGGATGACTGCTCGTGCTGGCCCCGTTGGGCGGCATTGATGGTCGGTTGCAAAGAAAATGCGCGATTGCTCGTGTCGGGGCCCGGCAAGCCAAGGCCAAGCGAGCCATGGCACGTCGGATGATGGCTCCAGCTGGCGCCCCGGCACTTTCTGTGGCATTGATGCTCGGTTTCAAAGACAAACGTGCGCAGGGCCAGGGGACCGCGGATGACTGCTCGTGCTGGCCCCGTTGGGCGGCATTGATGGTCGGTTGCAAAGAAAATGCGCGATTGCTCGTGTCGGGGCCTGGCAAGCCAAGGCCAAGCGAGCCATGGCAACGCGGATGATGGCTCGCTAGTGCTGGCGCCGTGCACAGTGGCCTCGCACACTCGCCCTGCACGCTTCCCTTGCACGCAGCCTTGCACACTAGCCTCGCATGCGAGCCTTGCACCCTAGCCATGCAAACTAGCCTTGCACGGTAGCCATGCACACAAGCCGTGCACATTAGCCATGCGCACAAGCCCCGCACACTAGCCTTGCGCACAACCCTTGCACACAAGCCATGCACTCGAGCAATGCACACAAGCCTTGCACTCAAGCAATGCACACAAGCCCTGGACACTAGCCTTGCACACGGGCCTGGCACACAAGCCTTGGGCACTAGCCTTGCGCACTAGCGTTCCACATGAGCCTTGCACACTAGCCTTGGACACTAGCCTTGCACACAGGCCTTGCACACTAGGCATGCTTGGGCGAGCTGATCCCGCATCAAGTCGACGGGTCTAGGCATTCTTGGGCGCAGATCCCGCATCGTCTCGTCGCGTCTGGGCGCAAACACGTCGCGTCTCGTTGCGTCTTCAGAAGTCGTCGCTAACAGCACCTTTGGTTGCCACTGGTGGTTAGGCTGGTTGGTTGCGCAAACCCTATAGGAGGGTGGCATGCTGGTGGGCGTTTTTGCCCGGATAGGCACTAGAATGTGCAGATTTTGGGCGTTTTTGCCTGGATAGGCTAAGGAATGGGCATGCTTTGGGCGTTTTTGCCCGGATAGGCACCGGAATGCTTGGCCTTGGCTTGTCCTAGCAAGGCATTGCTGGGTTGGGCTCCCTTGGCCTTTTGGGCGCCTTGGACGATGTCTTGCGAAGACCATGGGCACAAGGCCATGGCATATGGTGAGGAAAGGACCACGGTTGCCAAGGTTAGGCACCGGAATGCTTGGCCTTGGCTTGCCAAAGCAGGGCATTGCTGGGTTGGGCTCCCTTGGCCTTCCGGGCGCCTTGGACACTGTCTTGGGAAGACCATGGGCACAAGGCCATGGCATATGGTGGGGAATGGACCACGGTTGCCAAGGCTAGGCATATAGAGAGGAATTGCATTTTTGCCCGGATAGGCACCGGAATGCTTGGCCTTGGCTTGCCATAGCAGGGCATTGCTGGGTTGGGCTCCCTTGGCCTTCCGGGGGCCTTGGACGCTGTCTTGGGAAGACCATGGGCACAAGGCCATGGCATATAGTGAGGAATGGACCACGGTTGGCAAGGCTAGGCATATAGAGAGGAATGGACCACGGTTGCCAAGGTTGCGCAAGTTTTGGGCATTTTTTGCCCGGATATGCCCAAGTATGCCCCGATAGGCCCGTTACGCCCCGGTATGAACGCGTATGCCCGGATTGACTCGGTATGCCTTGGGATACATGCGTATGCCCCGATAGGCTTGGTACGCCCCGATATGCGCACGTGTGCCCCAGTAGGGCTCGGTATGCCCCGGTATGTACGCGTGTGCCCCGATAGGCCCGGTATGCCCCGATATGCACACGTGTGCCCCAATAGGGGTCGGTATGCCCCGGTAGGTACGCGTGTGCCCCGTAATGCACGTTTCGCAGATCTCCCCGCATGTCCCGCCCCTATATGTAATACTTACTTACTTACTTACTTTCTTTCTTGCTTGCTTGCTTGCTTGCAATGGTTGGGAGTGCCCGGCATGCCCCGCTGCAGAGACCAAGGGCGCAATGACTTGGCACCGCGGATGCCGGGACTCCGGCACTTCCCGTGGCACTGATGGTTGGTTCCAAAGACAAAAGGCCGTGCAAGGCCACCGCACCGCGGATGATTTTGCTCGTGCTGGCGCCGTTGTGTGGCCAAAGAACATGCGCGAATGCTCGTGTCGGAAGGGTTGGTGTCCTGGCCCCGCGGGTGTCACGAATGCTCGGTTGCGAAGACCATGGGACCAGAGCCATGGCACGTCGGATGATGGCTCCAGCTGGCGCCCCGGCACTTTCTGTGGCATTGATGCTCGGTTTCAAAGACAAACGTGCGCAGGGCCAGGGGACCGCGGATGACTGCTCGTGCTGGCCCCGTTGGGCGGCATTGATGGTCGGTTGCAAAGAAAATGCGCGATTGCTCGTGTCGGGGCCTGGCAAGCCAAGGCCAAGCGAGCCATGGCAACGCGGATGATGGCTCCAGCTGGCGCCCCGGCACTTTCTGTGGCATTGATGCTCGGTTTCGAAGACAAACGTGCGCAGGGCCAGGGGACCGCGGAGGACTGCTCGTGCTGGCCCCGTTGGGCGGCATTGATGGTGTGTTGCAGAGAGCATGTGCGATTGCAAGTGTCGGCCGGGTTTGGGTTCCCTTGGGCTTTCGGGTGCCTTGGACGCTGTCTTGCGAAGACCATGGGCACAAGGCCCCGTCCTGGCCCCTTGTTCGATTCGCTCTCGTCTTGCGCTTGCTTCCAAGGTCCTCCATGACCTTCCCCATGGCCTTGCTAGATCCCCCCCATGACGCATGACCTCTGTCCGTTGATTGGTTTTGAGTGCACACCATGCCCGGCTTGGCACCGTGTTGTCGCGTGAGTGGCATTTGGATCGTGCATGCTGGTGGGCTACCTGCCAATGCGCACAAGCCTTGCACACTAGCCTTGCGCACGAGCCTTGCACAAAAGCCTTGGACACAAGCCTTGCGCACAAGCCATGCGCACAAGCCTTGGACGCTAGCCTTGCACACAAGCCATGCATACAAGCCTTGCTCACAAGCCTTGGGCACTGGCCCATCGCAGTAGCCTTGCACACAAGCCTTGCGCACTAGCTTTGGGCACGAGCCTTGCGCACTTGCCTTGGGCACTAGCCTTGCACACAACCCTTGGGAACTAGCCTTGCGCACCAGCCTTGCCCACAAGCCTTGCACACCAGCCTTGCACACTAGCCTTGCATACAAGCCTTGCACACTAGCCTTGCACACAGGCCATGCTCACTAGCCTTGGGCACTAGCCTTGCACACAGACCTTGGGCACTAGCCTTGCGCACTAGCCTTGCCCACGAGCCTTGCACACTAGCCTTGCACGCAGGCCTTGCACGCTAGGCATGCTTGGGCCAGCAGCTCCCGCATCAAGTCGGCGGGTGTAGGCACGGTTGGGCGCAGATCCCGCATCGCCTCGTCGCGTCTGGGCGCAAACCCGTCGCGTCTCGTTGCGTCTTCAGAAGTCGTCGCTAATAGCACCTTTGGTTGCCACTGGTGGTTAGGCGGGTTGGTTGCGCAAACCCTATAGGAGGGTGGCATGCTGCGGGGCGCTGGAATGCGCAGGCTTAGGGCGTTTTTGCCCGGATAGGCACTGGAATGTGCTGGTTTTGGGCGTTTTTGCCTGGATAGGCTAAGGAATGGGCATGCTTTGGGCGTTTTCCCCGGATAGGCACTGGAATGGGCTGGTTTTGGGCGTTTTTGCCTGGATAGGCTAACGAATGGGGCATGCTTTGGGCGTTTTTGCCCGGGTAGGCACTGGAATGCCTGGCCTTGGCTGGGCATTGCTGGGTTGGGCTCCCTTGGCCTTTCAGGCGCCTTGGATGCTGTCTTGTGAAGACCATGGGCACAAGGCCATGGCATATAGTGGGGAATGGACCATGGTTGCCAAGGTTAGGCAATATAGAGGGCGGTGGGCGAGTAGGCCATGGCGTCACTTGTTTGCCCGTGTTTGCTCCCTTTGTGCGTTGTTTGGTTTTGGGAGCACACCTACCTTGCTAGGCTCGGCGGCTTACCCCTGCCCTTGTGGGTACTGGGTTGCACGTCTGTTTGCAACCCTATGGCTTGGTTGCTGCTGGCTTGGTTGGGTAGTTTGC
>NW_027518741.1:667500-670000 GCF_043159265.1 Tasmannia lanceolata | reverse complement strand
CAGATCCCGCATCGTCTCGTCGCGTCTGGGCGCAAACACGTCGCGTCTCGTTGCGTCTTCAGAAGTCGTCGCTAACAGCACCTTTGGTTGCCACTGGTGGTTAGGCTGGTTGGTTGCGCAAACCCTATAGGAGGGTGGCATGCTGGTGGGCGTTTTTGCCCGGATAGGCACTAGAATGTGCAGATTTTGGGCGTTTTTGCCTGGATAGGCTAAGGAATGGGCATGCTTTGGGCGTTTTTGCCCGGATAGGCACCGGAATGCTTGGCCTTGGCTTGTCCTAGCAAGGCATTGCTGGGTTGGGCTCCCTTGGCCTTTTGGGCGCCTTGGACGATGTCTTGCGAAGACCATGGGCACAAGGCCATGGCATATGGTGAGGAAAGGACCACGGTTGCCAAGGTTAGGCACCGGAATGCTTGGCCTTGGCTTGCCCTAGCAGGGCATTGCTGGGTTGGGCTCCCTTGGCCTTTTGGGCGCCTTGGACGATGTCTTGCGAAGACCATGGGCACAAGGCCATGGCATATGGTGAGGAAAGGACCACGGTTGCCAAGGTTAGGCACCGGAATGCTTGGCCTTGGCTTGCCAAAGCAGGGCATTGCTGGGTTGGGCTCCCTTGGCCTTCCGGGCGCCTTGGACACTGTCTTGGGAAGACCATGGGCACAAGGCCATGGCATATGGTGGGGAATGGACCACGGTTGCCAAGGCTAGGCATATAGAGAGGAATCGCATTTTTGCCCGGATAGGCACCGGAATGCTTGGCCTTGGCTTGCCATAGCAGGGCATTGCTGGGTTGGGCTCCCTTGGCCTTCCGGGGGCCTTGGACGCTGTCTTGGGAAGACCATGGGCACAAGGCCATGGCATATAGTGAGGAATGGACCACGGTTGGCAAGGCTAGGCATATAGAGAGGAATGGACCACGGTTGCCAAGGTTGCGCAAGTTTTGGGCATTTTTTGCCCGGATATGCCCAAGTATGCCCCGATAGGCCCGTTACGCCCCGGTATGAACGCGTATGCCCGGATAGACTCGGTATGCCTTGGGATACATGCGTATGCCCCGATAGGCTTGGTACGCCCCGATATGCGCACGTGTGCCCCAGTAGGGCTCGGTATGCCCCGGTATGTACGCGTGTGCCCCGATAGGCCCGGTATGCCCCGATATGCACACGTGTGCCCCAATAGGGGTCGGTATGCCCCGGTAGGTACGCGTGTGCCCCGTAATGCACGTTTCGCAGATCTCCCCGCATGTCCCGCCCCTATATGTAATACTTACTTACTTACTTACTTTCTTTCTTGCTTGCTTGCTTGCTTGCAATGGTTGGGAGTGCCCGGCATGCCCCGCTGCAGAGACCAAGGGCGCAATGACTTGGCACCGCGGATGCCGGGACTCCGGCACTTCCCGTGGCACTGATGGTTGGTTCCAAAGACAAAAGGCCGTGCAAGGCCACCGCACCGCGGATGATTTTGCTCGTGCTGGCGCCGTTGTGTGGCCAAAGAACATGCGCGAATGCTCGTGTCGGAAGGGTTGGTGTCCTGGCCCCGCGGGTGTCACGAATGCTCGGTTGCGAAGACCATGGGACCAGAGCCATGGCACGTCGGATGATGGCTCCAGCTGGCGCCCCGGCACTTTCTGTGGCATTGATGCTCGGTTTCAAAGACAAACGTGCGCAGGGCCAGGGGACCGCGGATGACTGCTCGTGCTGGCCCCGTTGGGCGGCATTGATGGTCGGTTGCAAAGAAAATGCGCGATTGCTCGTGTCGGGGCCTGGCAAGCCAAGGCCAAGCGAGCCATGGCAACGCGGATGATGGCTCCAGCTGGCGCCCCGGCACTTTCTGTGGCATTGATGCTCGGTTTCGAAGACAAACGTGCGCAGGGCCAGGGGACCGCGGAGGACTGCTCGTGCTGGCCCCGTTGGGCGGCATTGATGGTGTGTTGCAGAGAGCATGTGCGATTGCAAGTGTCGGCCGGGTTTGGGTTCCCTTGGGCTTTCGGGTGCCTTGGACGCTGTCTTGCGAAGACCATGGGCACAAGGCCCCGTCCTGGCCCCTTGTTCGATTCGCTCTCGTCTTGCGCTTGCTTCCAAGGTCCTCCATGACCTTCCCCATGGCCTTGCTAGATCCCCCCCATGACGCATGACCTCTGTCCGTTGATTGGTTTTGAGTGCACACCATGCCCGGCTTGGCACCGTGTTGTCGCGTGAGTGGCATTTGGATCGTGCATGCTGGTGGGCTACCTGCCAATGCGCACAAGCCTTGCACACTAGCCTTGCGCACGAGCCTTGCACAAAAGCCTTGGACACAAGCCTTGCGCACAAGCCATGCGCACAAGCCTTGGACGCTAGCCTTGCACACAAGCCATGCATACAAGCCTTGCTCACAAGCCTTGGGCACTGGCCCATCGCAGTAGCCTTGCACACAAGCCTTGCGCACTAGCTTTGGGCACGAGCCTTGCGCACTTGCCTTGGGCACTAGCCTTGCACACAACCCTTGGGAACTAGCCTTGCGC
>NW_027518741.1:642500-647500 GCF_043159265.1 Tasmannia lanceolata | reverse complement strand
CTTTGGGCGTTTTTGCCCGGATAGGCACCGGAATGCTTGGCCTTGGCTTGTCCTAGCAAGGCATTGCTGGGTTGGGCTCCCTTGGCCTTTTGGGCGCCTTGGACGATGTCTTGCGAAGACCATGGGCACAAGGCCATGGCATATGGTGAGGAAAGGACCACGGTTGCCAAGGTTAGGCACCGGAATGCTTGGCCTTGGCTTGCCCTAGCAGGGCATTGCTGGGTTGGGCTCCCTTGGCCTTTTGGGCGCCTTGGACGATGTCTTGCGAAGACCATGGGCACAAGGCCATGGCATATGGTGAGGAAAGGACCACGGTTGCCAAGGTTAGGCACCGGAATGCTTGGCCTTGGCTTGCCAAAGCAGGGCATTGCTGGGTTGGGCTCCCTTGGCCTTCCGGGCGCCTTGGACACTGTCTTGGGAAGACCATGGGCACAAGGCCATGGCATATGGTGGGGAATGGACCACGGTTGCCAAGGCTAGGCATATAGAGAGGAATCGCATTTTTGCCCGGATAGGCACCGGAATGCTTGGCCTTGGCTTGCCATAGCAGGGCATTGCTGGGTTGGGCTCCCTTGGCCTTCCGGGGGCCTTGGACGCTGTCTTGGGAAGACCATGGGCACAAGGCCATGGCATATAGTGAGGAATGGACCACGGTTGGCAAGGCTAGGCATATAGAGAGGAATGGACCACGGTTGCCAAGGTTGCGCAAGTTTTGGGCATTTTTTGCCCGGATATGCCCAAGTATGCCCCGATAGGCCCGTTACGCCCCGGTATGAACGCGTATGCCCGGATAGACTCGGTATGCCTTGGGATACATGCGTATGCCCCGATAGGCTTGGTACGCCCCGATATGCGCACGTGTGCCCCAGTAGGGCTCGGTATGCCCCGGTATGTACGCGTGTGCCCCGATAGGCCCGGTATGCCCCGATATGCACACGTGTGCCCCAATAGGGGTCGGTATGCCCCGGTAGGTACGCGTGTGCCCCGTAATGCACGTTTCGCAGATCTCCCCGCATGTCCCGCCCCTATATGTAATACTTACTTACTTACTTACTTTCTTTCTTGCTTGCTTGCTTGCTTGCAATGGTTGGGAGTGCCCGGCATGCCCCGCTGCAGAGACCAAGGGCGCAATGACTTGGCACCGCGGATGCCGGGACTCCGGCACTTCCCGTGGCACTGATGGTTGGTTCCAAAGACAAAAGGCCGTGCAAGGCCACCGCACCGCGGATGATTTTGCTCGTGCTGGCGCCGTTGTGTGGCCAAAGAACATGCGCGAATGCTCGTGTCGGAAGGGTTGGTGTCCTGGCCCCGCGGGTGTCACGAATGCTCGGTTGCGAAGACCATGGGACCAGAGCCATGGCACGTCGGATGATGGCTCCAGCTGGCGCCCCGGCACTTTCTGTGGCATTGATGCTCGGTTTCAAAGACAAACGTGCGCAGTGCCAGGGGACCGCGGATGACTGCTCGTGCTGGCCCCGTTGGGCGGCATTGATGGTCGGTTGCAAAGAAAATGCGCGATTGCTCGTGTCGGGGCCCGGCAAGCCAAGGCCAAGCGAGCCATGGCACGTCGGATGATGGCTCCAGCTGGCGCCCCGGCACTTTCTGTGGCATTGATGCTCGGTTTCAAAGACAAACGTGCGCAGGGCCAGGGGACCGCGGATGACTGCTCGTGCTGGCCCCGTTGGGCGGCATTGATGGTCGGTTGCAAAGAAAATGCGCGATTGCTCGTGTCGGGGCCTGGCAAGCCAAGGCCAAGCGAGCCATGGCAACGCGGATGATGGCTCGCTAGTGCTGGCGCCGTGCACAGTGGCCTCGCACACTCGCCCTGCACGCTTCCCTTGCACGCAGCCTTGCACACTAGCCTCGCATGCGAGCCTTGCACCCTAGCCATGCAAACTAGCCTTGCACGGTAGCCATGCACACAAGCCGTGCACATTAGCCATGCGCACAAGCCCCGCACACTAGCCTTGCGCACAACCCTTGCACACAAGCCATGCACTCGAGCAATGCACACAAGCCTTGCACTCAAGCAATGCACACAAGCCCTGGACACTAGCCTTGCACACGGGCCTGGCACACAAGCCTTGGGCACTAGCCTTGCGCACTAGCGTTCCACATGAGCCTTGCACACTAGCCTTGGACACTAGCCTTGCACACAGGCCTTGCACACTAGGCATGCTTGGGCGAGCTGATCCCGCATCAAGTCGACGGGTCTAGGCATTCTTGGGCGCAGATCCCGCATCGTCTCGTCGCGTCTGGGCGCAAACACGTCGCGTCTCGTTGCGTCTTCAGAAGTCGTCGCTAACAGCACCTTTGGTTGCCACTGGTGGTTAGGCTGGTTGGTTGCGCAAACCCTATAGGAGGGTGGCATGCTGGTGGGCGTTTTTGCCCGGATAGGCACTAGAATGTGCAGATTTTGGGCGTTTTTGCCTGGATAGGCTAAGGAATGGGCATGCTTTGGGCGTTTTTGCCCGGATAGGCACCGGAATGCTTGGCCTTGGCTTGTCCTAGCAAGGCATTGCTGGGTTGGGCTCCCTTGGCCTTTTGGGCGCCTTGGACGATGTCTTGCGAAGACCATGGGCACAAGGCCATGGCATATGGTGAGGAAAGGACCACGGTTGCCAAGGTTAGGCACCGGAATGCTTGGCCTTGGCTTGCCAAAGCAGGGCATTGCTGGGTTGGGCTCCCTTGGCCTTCCGGGCGCCTTGGACACTGTCTTGGGAAGACCATGGGCACAAGGCCATGGCATATGGTGGGGAATGGACCACGGTTGCCAAGGCTAGGCATATAGAGAGGAATCGCATTTTTGCCCGGATAGGCACCGGAATGCTTGGCCTTGGCTTGCCATAGCAGGGCATCGCTGGGTTGGGCTCCCTTGGCCTTCCGGGGGCCTTGGACGCTGTCTTGGGAAGACCATGGGCACAAGGCCATGGCATATAGTGAGGAATGGACCACGGTTGGCAAGGCTAGGCATATAGAGAGGAATGGACCACGGTTGCCAAGGTTGCGCAAGTTTTGGGCATTTTTTGCCCGGATATGCCCAAGTATGCCCCGATAGGCCCGTTACGCCCCGGTATGAACGCGTATGCCCGGATAGACTCGGTATGCCTTGGGATACATGCGTATGCCCCGATAGGCTTGGTACGCCCCGATATGCGCACGTGTGCCCCAGTAGGGCTCGGTATGCCCCGGTATGTACGCGTGTGCCCCGATAGGCCCGGTATGCCCCGATATGCACACGTGTGCCCCAATAGGGGTCGGTATGCCCCGGTAGGTACGCGTGTGCCCCGTAATGCACGTTTCGCAGATCTCCCCGCATGTCCCGCCCCTATATGTAATACTTACTTACTTACTTACTTTCTTTCTTGCTTGCTTGCTTGCTTGCAATGGTTGGGAGTGCCCGGCATGCCCCGCTACAGAGACCAAGGGCGCAATGACTTGGCACCGCGGATGCCGGGACTCCGGCACTTCCCGTGGCACTGATGGTTGGTTCCAAAGACAAAAGGCCGTGCAAGGCCACCGCACCGCGGATGATTTTGCTCGTGCTGGCGCCGTTGTGTGGCCAAAGAACATGCGCGAATGCGCGTGTCGGAAGGGTTGGTGTCCTGGCCCCGCGGGTGTCACGAATGCTCGGTTGCGAAGACCATGGGACCAGAGCCATGGCACGTCGGATGATGGCTCCAGCTGGCGCCCCGGCACTTTCTGTGGCATTGATGCTCGGTTTCAAAGACAAACGTGCGCAGGGCCAGGGGACCGCGGATGACTGCTCGTGCTGGCCCCGTTGGGCGGCATTGATGGTCGGTTGCAAAGAAAATGCGCGATTGCTCGTGTCGGGGCCTGGCAAGCCAAGGCCAAGCGAGCCATGGCAACGCGGATGATGGCTCCAGCTGGCGCCCCGGCACTTTCTGTGGCATTGATGCTCGGTTTCGAAGACAAACGTGCGCAGGGCCAGGGGACCGCGGAGGACTGCTCGTGCTGGCCCCGTTGGGCGGCATTGATGGTGTGTTGCAGAGAGCATGTGCGATTGCAAGTGTCGGCCGGGTTTGGGTTCCCTTGGGCTTTCGGGTGCCTTGGACGCTGTCTTGCGAAGACCATGGGCACAAGGCCCCGTCCTGGCCCCTTGTTCGATTCGCTCTCGTCTTGCGCTTGCTTCCAAGGTCCTCCATGACCTTCCCCATGGCCTTGCTAGATCCCCCCCATGACGCATGACCTCTGTCCGTTGATTGGTTTTGAGTGCACACCATGCCCGGCTTGGCACCGTGTTGTCGCGTGAGTGGCATTTGGATCGTGCATGCTGGTGGGCTACCTGCCAATGCGCACAAGCCTTGCACACTAGCCTTGCGCACGAGCCTTGCACAAAAGCCTTGGACACAAGCCTTGCGCACAAGCCATGCGCACAAGCCTTGGACGCTAGCCTTGCACACAAGCCATGCATACAAGCCTTGCTCACAAGCCTTGGGCACTGGCCCATCGCAGTAGCCTTGCACACAAGCCTTGCGCACTAGCTTTGGGCACGAGCCTTGCGCACTTGCCTTGGGCACTAGCCTTGCACACAACCCTTGGGAACTAGCCTTGCGCACCAGCCTTGCCCACAAGCCTTGCACACCAGCCTTGCACACTAGCCTTGCATACAAGCCTTGCACACTAGCCTTGCACACAGGCCATGCTCACTAGCCTTGGGCACTAGCCTTGCACACAGACCTTGGGCACTAGCCTTGCGCACTAGCCTTGCCCACGAGCCTTGCACACTAGCCTTGCACGCAGGCCTTGCACGCTAGGCATGCTTGGGCCAGCAGCTCCCGCATCAAGTCGGCGGGTGTAGGCACGGTTGGGCGCAGATCCCGCATCGCCTCGTCGCGTCTGGGCGCAAACCCGTCGCGTCTCGTTGCGTCTTCAGAAGTCGTCGCTAACAGCACCTTTGGTTGCCACTGGTGGTTAGGCGGGTTGGTTGCGCAAACCCTATAGGAGGGTGGCATGCTGCGGGGCGCTGGAATGCGCAG
>NW_027518741.1:617500-622500 GCF_043159265.1 Tasmannia lanceolata | reverse complement strand
GGCCATGGCATATGGTGGGGAATGGACCACGGTTGCCAAGGCTAGGCATATAGAGAGGAATTGCATTTTTGCCCGGATAGGCACCGGAATGCTTGGCCTTGGCTTGCCATAGCAGGGCATTGCTGGGTTGGGCTCCCTTGGCCTTCCGGGGGCCTTGGACGCTGTCTTGGGAAGACCATGGGCACAAGGCCATGGCATATAGTGAGGAATGGACCACGGTTGGCAAGGCTAGGCATATAGAGAGGAATGGACCACGGTTGCCAAGGTTGCGCAAGTTTTGGGCATTTTTTGCCCGGATATGCCCAAGTATGCCCCGATAGGCCCGTTACGCCCCGGTATGAACGCGTATGCCCGGATAGACTCGGTATGCCTTGGGATACATGCGTATGCCCCGATAGGCTTGGTACGCCCCGATATGCGCACGTGTGCCCCAGTAGGGCTCGGTATGCCCCGGTATGTACGCGTGTGCCCCGATAGGCCCGGTATGCCCCGATATGCACACGTGTGCCCCAATAGGGGTCGGTATGCCCCGGTAGGTACGCGTGTGCCCCGTAATGCACGTTTCGCAGATCTCCCCGCATGTCCCGCCCCTATATGTAATACTTACTTACTTACTTACTTTCTTTCTTGCTTGCTTGCTTGCTTGCAATGGTTGGGAGTGCCCGGCATGCCCCGCTGCAGAGACCAAGGGCGCAATGACTTGGCACCGCGGATGCCGGGACTCCGGCACTTCCCGTGGCACTGATGGTTGGTTCCAAAGACAAAAGGCCGTGCAAGGCCACCGCACCGCGGATGATTTTGCTCGTGCTGGCGCCGTTGTGTGGCCAAAGAACATGCGCGAATGCTCGTGTCGGAAGGGTTGGTGTCCTGGCCCCGCGGGTGTCACGAATGCTCGGTTGCGAAGACCATGGGACCAGAGCCATGGCACGTCGGATGATGGCTCCAGCTGGCGCCCCGGCACTTTCTGTGGCATTGATGCTCGGTTTCAAAGACAAACGTGCGCAGGGCCAGGGGACCGCGGATGACTGCTCGTGCTGGCCCCGTTGGGCAGCATTGATGGTCGGTTGCAAAGAAAATGCGCGATTGCTCGTGTCGGGGCCCGGCAAGCCAAGGCCAAGCGAGCCATGGCAACGCGGATGATGGCTCCAGCTGGCGCCCCGGCACTTTCTGTGGCATTGATGCTCGGTTTCAAAGACAAACGTGCGCAGGGCCAGGGGACCGCGGATGACTGCTCGTGCTGGCCCCGTTGGGCGGCATTGATGGTCGGTTGCAAAGAAAATGCGCGATTGCTCGTGTCGGGGCCTGGCAAGCCAAGGCCAAGCGAGCCATGGCAACGCGGATGATGGCTCGCTAGTGCTGGCGCCGTGCACAGTGGCCTCGCACACTCGCCCTGCACGCTTCCCTTGCACGCAGCCTTGCACACTAGCCTCGCATGCGAGCCTTGCACCCTAGCCATGCAAACTAGCCTTGCACGGTAGCCATGCACACAAGCCGTGCACATTAGCCATGCGCACAAGCCCCGCACACTAGCCTTGCGCACAACCCTTGCACACAAGCCATGCACTCGAGCAATGCACACAAGCCTTGCACTCAAGCAATGCACACAAGCCCTGGACACTAGCCTTGCACACGGGCCTGGCACACAAGCCTTGGGCACTAGCCTTGCGCACTAGCGTTCCACATGAGCCTTGCACACTAGCCTTGGACACTAGCCTTGCACACAGGCCTTGCACACTAGGCATGCTTGGGCGAGCTGATCCCGCATCAAGTCGACGGGTCTAGGCATTCTTGGGCGCAGATCCCGCATCGTCTCGTCGCGTCTGGGCGCAAACACGTCGCGTCTCGTTGCCTCTTCAGAAGTCGTCGCTAACAGCACCTTTGGTTGCCACTGGTGGTTAGGCTGGTTGGTTGCGCAAACCCTATAGGAGGGTGGCATGCTGGTGGGCGTTTTTGCCCGGATAGGCACTAGAATGTGCAGATTTTGGGCGTTTTTGCCTGGATAGGCTAAGGAATGGGCATGCTTTGGGCGTTTTTGCCCGGATAGGCACCGGAATGCTTGGCCTTGGCTTGTCCTAGCAAGGCATTGCTGGGTTGGGCTCCCTTGGCCTTTTGGGCGCCTTGGACGATGTCTTGCGAAGACCATGGGCACAAGGCCATGGCATATGGTGAGGAAAGGACCACGGTTGCCAAGGTTAGGCACCGGAATGCTTGGCCTTGGCTTGCCAAAGCAGGGCATTGCTGGGTTGGGCTCCCTTGGCCTTCCGGGCGCCTTGGACACTGTCTTGGGAAGACCATGGGCACAAGGCCATGGCATATGGTGGGGAATGGACCACGGTTGCCAAGGCTAGGCATATAGAGAGGAATTGCATTTTTGCCCGGATAGGCACCGGAATGCTTGGCCTTGGCTTGCCATAGCAGGGCATTGCTGGGTTGGGCTCCCTTGGCCTTCCGGGGGCCTTGGACGCTGTCTTGGGAAGACCATGGGCACAAGGCCATGGCATATAGTGAGGAATGGACCACGGTTGGCAAGGCTAGGCATATAGAGAGGAATGGACCACGGTTGCCAAGGTTGCGCAAGTTTTGGGCATTTTTTGCCCGGATATGCCCAAGTATGCCCCGATAGGCCCGTTACGCCCCGGTATGAACGCGTATGCCCGGATAGACTCGGTATGCCTTGGGATACATGCGTATGCCCCGATATGCGCACGTGTGCCCCAGTAGGGCTCGGTATGCCCCGGTATGTACGCGTGTGCCCCGATAGGCCCGGTATGCCCCGATATGCACACGTGTGCCCCAATAGGGGTCGGTATGCCCCGGTAGGTACGCGTGTGCCCCGTAATGCACGTTTCGCAGATCTCCCCGCATGTCCCGCCCCTATATGTAATACTTACTTACTTACTTACTTTCTTTCTTGCTTGCTTGCTTGCTTGCAATGGTTGGGAGTGCCCGGCATGCCCCGCTGCAGAGACCAAGGGCGCAATGACTTGGCACCGCGGATGCCGGGACTCCGGCACTTCCCGTGGCACTGATGGTTGGTTCCAAAGACAAAAGGCCGTGCAAGGCCACCGCACCGCGGATGATTTTGCTCGTGCTGGCGCCGTTGTGTGGCCAAAGAACATGCGCGAATGCTCGTGTCGGAAGGGTTGGTGTCCTGGCCCCGCGGGTGTCACGAATGCTCGGTTGCGAAGACCATGGGACCAGAGCCATGGCACGTCGGATGATGGCTCCAGCTGGCGCCCCGGCACTTTCTGTGGCATTGATGCTCGGTTTCAAAGACAAACGTGCGCAGGGCCAGGGGACCGCGGATGACTGCTCGTGCTGGCCCCGTTGGGCGGCATTGATGGTCGGTTGCAAAGAAAATGCGCGATTGCTCGTGTCGGGGCCTGGCAAGCCAAGGCCAAGCGAGCCATGGCAACGCGGATGATGGCTCCAGCTGGCGCCCCGGCACTTTCTGTGGCATTGATGCTCGGTTTCGAAGACAAACGTGCGCAGGGCCAGGGGACCGCGGAGGACTGCTCGTGCTGGCCCCGTTGGGCGGCATTGATGGTGTGTTGCAGAGAGCATGTGCGATTGCAAGTGTCGGCCGGGTTTGGGTTCCCTTGGGCTTTCGGGTGCCTTGGACGCTGTCTTGCGAAGACCATGGGCACAAGGCCCCGTCCTGGCCCCTTGTTCGATTCGCTCTCGTCTTGCGCTTGCTTCCAAGGTCCTCCATGACCTTCCCCATGGCCTTGCTAGATCCCCCCCATGACGCATGACCTCTGTCCGTTGATTGGTTTTGAGTGCACACCATGCCCGGCTTGGCACCGTGTTGTCGCGTGAGTGGCATTTGGATCGTGCATGCTGGTGGGCTACCTGCCAATGCGCACAAGCCTTGCACACTAGCCTTGCGCACGAGCCTTGCACAAAAGCCTTGGACACAAGCCTTGCGCACAAGCCATGCGCACAAGCCTTGGACGCTAGCCTTGCACACAAGCCATGCATACAAGCCTTGCTCACAAGCCTTGGGCACTGGCCCATCGCAGTAGCCTTGCACACAAGCCTTGCGCACTAGCTTTGGGCACGAGCCTTGCGCACTTGCCTTGGGCACTAGCCTTGCACACAACCCTTGGGAACTAGCCTTGCGCACCAGCCTTGCCCACAAGCCTTGCACACCAGCCTTGCACACTAGCCTTGCATACAAGCCTTGCACACTAGCCTTGCACACAGGCCATGCTCACTAGCCTTGGGCACTAGCCTTGCACACAGACCTTGGGCACTAGCCTTGCGCACTAGCCTTGCCCACGAGCCTTGCACACTAGCCTTGCACGCAGGCCTTGCACGCTAGGCATGCTTGGGCCAGCAGCTCCCGCATCAAGTCGGCGGGTGTAGGCACGGTTGGGCGCAGATCCCGCATCGCCTCGTCGCGTCTGGGCGCAAACCCGTCGCGTCTCGTTGCGTCTTCAGAAGTCGTCGCTAACAGCACCTTTGGTTGCCACTGGTGGTTAGGCGGGTTGGTTGCGCAAACCCTATAGGAGGGTGGCATGCTGCGGGGCGCTGGAATGCGCAGGCTTAGGGCGTTTTTGCCCGGATAGGCACTGGAATGTGCTGGTTTTGGGCGTTTTTGCCTGGATAGGCTAAGGAATGGGCATGCTTTGGGCGTTTTCCCCGGATAGGCACTGGAATGGGCTGGTTTTGGGCGTTTTTGCCTGGATAGGCTAACGAATGGGGCATGCTTTGGGCGTTTTTGCCCGGGTAGGCACTGGAATGCCTGGCCTTGGCTGGGCATTGCTGGGTTGGGCTCCCTTGGCCTTTCAGGCGCCTTGGATGCTGTCTTGTGAAGACCATGGGCACAAGGCCATGGCATATAGTGGGGAATGGACCATGGTTGCCAAGGTTAGGCAATATAGAGGGCGGTGGGCGAGTAGGCCATGGCGTCACTTGTTTGCCCGTGTTTGCTCCCTTTGTGCGTTGTTTGGTTTTGGGAGCACACCTACCTTGCTAGGCTCGGCGGCTTACCCCTG
>NW_027518741.1:592500-607500 GCF_043159265.1 Tasmannia lanceolata | reverse complement strand
GCACTCAAGCAATGCACACAAGCCCTGGACACTAGCCTTGCACACGGGCCTGGCACACAAGCCTTGGGCACTAGCCTTGCGCACTAGCGTTCCACATGAGCCTTGCACACTAGCCTTGGACACTAGCCTTGCACACAGGCCTTGCACACTAGGCATGCTTGGGCGAGCTGATCCCGCATCAAGTCGACGGGTCTAGGCATTCTTGGGCGCAGATCCCGCATCGTCTCGTCGCGTCTGGGCGCAAACACGTCGCGTCTCGTTGCCTCTTCAGAAGTCGTCGCTAACAGCACCTTTGGTTGCCACTGGTGGTTAGGCTGGTTGGTTGCGCAAACCCTATAGGAGGGTGGCATGCTGGTGGGCGTTTTTGCCCGGATAGGCACTAGAATGTGCAGATTTTGGGCGTTTTTGCCTGGATAGGCTAAGGAATGGGCATGCTTTGGGCGTTTTTGCCCGGATAGGCACCGGAATGCTTGGCCTTGGCTTGTCCTAGCAAGGCATTGCTGGGTTGGGCTCCCTTGGCCTTTTGGGCGCCTTGGACGATGTCTTGCGAAGACCATGGGCACAAGGCCATGGCATATGGTGAGGAAAGGACCACGGTTGCCAAGGTTAGGCACCGGAATGCTTGGCCTTGGCTTGCCAAAGCAGGGCATTGCTGGGTTGGGCTCCCTTGGCCTTCCGGGCGCCTTGGACACTGTCTTGGGAAGACCATGGGCACAAGGCCATGGCATATGGTGGGGAATGGACCACGGTTGCCAAGGCTAGGCATATAGAGAGGAATTGCATTTTTGCCCGGATAGGCACCGGAATGCTTGGCCTTGGCTTGCCATAGCAGGGCATTGCTGGGTTGGGCTCCCTTGGCCTTCCGGGGGCCTTGGACGCTGTCTTGGGAAGACCATGGGCACAAGGCCATGGCATATAGTGAGGAATGGACCACGGTTGGCAAGGCTAGGCATATAGAGAGGAATGGACCACGGTTGCCAAGGTTGCGCAAGTTTTGGGCATTTTTTGCCCGGATATGCCCAAGTATGCCCCGATAGGCCCGTTACGCCCCGGTATGAACGCGTATGCCCGGATAGACTCGGTATGCCTTGGGATACATGCGTATGCCCCGATATGCGCACGTGTGCCCCAGTAGGGCTCGGTATGCCCCGGTATGTACGCGTGTGCCCCGATAGGCCCGGTATGCCCCGATATGCACACGTGTGCCCCAATAGGGGTCGGTATGCCCCGGTAGGTACGCGTGTGCCCCGTAATGCACGTTTCGCAGATCTCCCCGCATGTCCCGCCCCTATATGTAATACTTACTTACTTACTTACTTTCTTTCTTGCTTGCTTGCTTGCTTGCAATGGTTGGGAGTGCCCGGCATGCCCCGCTGCAGAGACCAAGGGCGCAATGACTTGGCACCGCGGATGCCGGGACTCCGGCACTTCCCGTGGCACTGATGGTTGGTTCCAAAGACAAAAGGCCGTGCAAGGCCACCGCACCGCGGATGATTTTGCTCGTGCTGGCGCCGTTGTGTGGCCAAAGAACATGCGCGAATGCTCGTGTCGGAAGGGTTGGTGTCCTGGCCCCGCGGGTGTCACGAATGCTCGGTTGCGAAGACCATGGGACCAGAGCCATGGCACGTCGGATGATGGCTCCAGCTGGCGCCCCGGCACTTTCTGTGGCATTGATGCTCGGTTTCAAAGACAAACGTGCGCAGGGCCAGGGGACCGCGGATGACTGCTCGTGCTGGCCCCGTTGGGCGGCATTGATGGTCGGTTGCAAAGAAAATGCGCGATTGCTCGTGTCGGGGCCTGGCAAGCCAAGGCCAAGCGAGCCATGGCAACGCGGATGATGGCTCGCTAGTGCTGGCGCCGTGCACAGTGGCCTCGCACACTCGCCCTGCACGCTTCCCTTGCACGCAGCCTTGCACACTAGCCTCGCATGCGAGCCTTGCACCCTAGCCATGCAAACTAGCCTTGCACGGTAGCCATGCACACAAGCCGTGCACATTAGCCATGCGCACAAGCCCCGCACACTAGCCTTGCGCACAACCCTTGCACACAAGCCATGCACTCGAGCAATGCACACAAGCCTTGCACTCAAGCAATGCACACAAGCCCTGGACACTAGCCTTGCACACGGGCCTGGCACACAAGCCTTGGGCACTAGCCTTGCGCACTAGCGTTCCACATGAGCCTTGCACACTAGCCTTGGACACTAGCCTTGCACACAGGCCTTGCACACTAGGCATGCTTGGGCGAGCTGATCCCGCATCAAGTCGACGGGTCTAGGCATTCTTGGGCGCAGATCCCGCATCGTCTCGTCGCGTCTGGGCGCAAACACGTCGCGTCTCGTTGCGTCTTCAGAAGTCGTTGCTAACAGCACCTTTGGTTGCCACTGGTGGTTAGGCTGGTTGGTTGCGCAAACCCTATAGGAGGGTGGCATGCTGGTGGGCGTTTTTGCCCGGATAGGCACTAGAATGTGCAGATTTTGGGCGTTTTTGCCTGGATAGGCTAAGGAATGGGCATGCTTTGGGCGTTTTTGCCCGGATAGGCACCGGAATGCTTGGCCTTGGCTTGTCCTAGCAAGGCATTGCTGGGTTGGGCTCCCTTGGCCTTTTGGGCGCCTTGGACGATGTCTTGCGAAGACCATGGGCACAAGGCCATGGCATATGGTGAGGAAAGGACCACGGTTGCCAAGGTTAGGCACCGGAATGCTTGGCCTTGGCTTGCCAAAGCAGGGCATTGCTGGGTTGGGCTCCCTTGGCCTTCCGGGCGCCTTGGACACTGTCTTGGTTAGACCATGGGCACAAGGCCATGGCATATGGTGGGGAATGGACCACGGTTGCCAAGGCTAGGCATATAGAGAGGAATTGCATTTTTGCCCGGATAGGCACCGGAATGCTTGGCCTTGGCTTGCCATAGCAGGGCATTGCTGGGTTGGGCTCCCTTGGCCTTCCGGGGGCCTTGGACGCTGTCTTGGGAAGACCATGGGCACAAGGCCATGGCATATAGTGAGGAATGGACCACAGTTGGCAAGGCTAGGCATATAGAGAGGAATGGACCACGGTTGCCAAGGTTGCGCAAGTTTTGGGCATTTTTTGCCCGGATATGCCCAAGTATGCCCCGATAGGCCCGTTACGCCCCGGTATGAACGCGTATGCCCGGATAGACTCGGTATGCCTTGGGATACATGCGTATGCCCCGATATGCGCACGTGTGCCCCAGTAGGGCTCGGTATGCCCCGGTATGTACGCGTGTGCCCCGATAGGCCCGGTATGCCCCGATATGCACACGTGTGCCCCAATAGGGGTCGGTATGCCCCGGTAGGTACGCGTGTGCCCCGTAATGCACGTTTCGCAGATCTCCCCGCATGTCCCGCCCCTATATGTAATACTTACTTACTTACTTACTTTCTTTCTTGCTTGCTTGCTTGCTTGCAATGGTTGGGAGTGCCCGGCATGCCCCGCTGCAGAGACCAAGGGCGCAATGACTTGGCACCGCGGATGCCGGGACTCCGGCACTTCCCGTGGCACTGATGGTTGGTTCCAAAGACAAAAGGCCGTGCAAGGCCACCGCACCGCGGATGATTTTGCTCGTGCTGGCGCCGTTGTGTGGCCAAAGAACATGCGCGAATGCTCGTGTCGGAAGGGTTGGTGTCCTGGCCCCGCGGGTGTCACGAATGCTCGGTTGCGAAGACCATGGGACCAGAGCCATGGCACGTCGGATGATGGCTCCAGCTGGCGCCCCGGCACTTTCTGTGGCATTGATGCTCGGTTTCAAAGACAAACGTGCGCAGGGCCAGGGGACCGCGGATGACTGCTCGTGCTGGCCCCGTTGGGCAGCATTGATGGTCGGTTGCAAAGAAAATGCGCGATTGCTCGTGTCGGGGCCCGGCAAGCCAAGGCCAAGCGAGCCATGGCACGTCGGATGATGGCTCCAGCTGGCGCCCCGGCACTTTCTGTGGCATTGATGCTCGGTTTCAAAGACAAACGTGCGCAGGGCCAGGGGACCGCGGATGACTGCTCGTGCTGGCCCCGTTGGGCGGCATTGATGGTCGGTTGCAAAGAAAATGCGCGATTGCTCGTGTCGGGGCCTGGCAAGCCAAGGCCAAGCGAGCCATGGCAACGCGGATGATGGCTCGCTAGTGCTGGCGCCGTGCACAGTGGCCTCGCACACTCGCCCTGCACGCTTCCCTTGCACGCAGCCTTGCACACTAGCCTCGCATGCGAGCCTTGCACCCTAGCCATGCAAACTAGCCTTGCACGGTAGCCATGCACACAAGCCGTGCACATTAGCCATGCGCACAAGCCCCGCACACTAGCCTTGCGCACAACCCTTGCACACAAGCCATGCACTCGAGCAATGCACACAAGCCTTGCACTCAAGCAATGCACACAAGCCCTGGACACTAGCCTTGCACACGGGCCTGGCACACAAGCCTTGGGCACTAGCCTTGCGCACTAGCGTTCCACATGAGCCTTGCACACTAGCCTTGGACACTAGCCTTGCACACAGGCCTTGCACACTAGGCATGCTTGGGCGAGCTGATCCCGCATCAAGTCGACGGGTCTAGGCATTCTTGGGCGCAGATCCCGCATCGTCTCGTCGCGTCTGGGCGCAAACACGTCGCGTCTCGTTGCGTCTTCAGAAGTCGTCGCTAACAGCACCTTTGGTTGCCACTGGTGGTTAGGCTGGTTGGTTGCGCAAACCCTATAGGAGGGTGGCATGCTGGTGGGCGTTTTTGCCCGGATAGGCACTAGAATGTGCAGATTTTGGGCGTTTTTGCCTGGATAGGCTAAGGAATGGGCATGCTTTGGGCGTTTTTGCCCGGATAGGCACCGGAATGCTTGGCCTTGGCTTGTCCTAGCAAGGCATTGCTGGGTTGGGCTCCCTTGGCCTTTTGGGCGCCTTGGACGATGTCTTGCGAAGACCATGGGCACAAGGCCATGGCATATGGTGAGGAAAGGACCACGGTTGCCAAGGTTAGGCACCGGAATGCTTGGCCTTGGCTTGCCAAAGCAGGGCATTGCTGGGTTGGGCTCCCTTGGCCTTCCGGGCGCCTTGGACACTGTCTTGGGAAGACCATGGGCACAAGGCCATGGCATATGGTGGGGAATGGACCACGGTTGCCAAGGCTAGGCATATAGAGAGGAATTGCATTTTTGCCCGGATAGGCACCGGAATGCTTGGCCTTGGCTTGCCATAGCAGGGCATTGCTGGGTTGGGCTCCCTTGGCCTTCCGGGGGCCTTGGACGCTGTCTTGGGAAGACCATGGGCACAAGGCCATGGCATATAGTGAGGAATGGACCACGGTTGGCAAGGCTAGGCATATAGAGAGGAATGGACCACGGTTGCCAAGGTTGCGCAAGTTTTGGGCATTTTTTGCCCGGATATGCCCAAGTATGCCCCGATAGGCCCGTTACGCCCCGGTATGAACGCGTATGCCCGGATAGACTCGGTATGCCTTGGGATACATGCGTATGCCCCGATATGCGCACGTGTGCCCCAGTAGGGCTCGGTATGCCCCGGTATGTACGCGTGTGCCCCGATAGGCCCGGTATGCCCCGATATGCACACGTGTGCCCCAATAGGGGTCGGTATGCCCCGGTAGGTACGCGTGTGCCCCGTAATGCACGTTTCGCAGATCTCCCCGCATGTCCCGCCCCTATATGTAATACTTACTTACTTACTTACTTTCTTTCTTGCTTGCTTGCTTGCTTGCAATGGTTGGGAGTGCCCGGCATGCCCCGCTGCAGAGACCAAGGGCGCAATGACTTGGCACCGCGGATGCCGGGACTCCGGCACTTCCCGTGGCACTGATGGTTGGTTCCAAAGACAAAAGGCCGTGCAAGGCCACCGCACCGCGGATGATTTTGCTCGTGCTGGCGCCGTTGTGTGGCCAAAGAACATGCGCGAATGCTCGTGTCGGAAGGGTTGGTGTCCTGGCCCCGCGGGTGTCACGAATGCTCGGTTGCGAAGACCATGGGACCAGAGCCATGGCACGTCGGATGATGGCTCCAGCTGGCGCCCCGGCACTTTCTGTGGCATTGATGCTCGGTTTCAAAGACAAACGTGCGCAGTGCCAGGGGACCGCGGATGACTGCTCGTGCTGGCCCCGTTGGGCGGCATTGATGGTCGGTTGCAAAGAAAATGCGCGATTGCTCGTGTCGGGGCCCGGCAAGCCAAGGCCAAGCGAGCCATGGCACGTCGGATGATGGCTCCAGCTGGCGCCCCGGCACTTTCTGTGGCATTGATGCTCGGTTTCAAAGACAAACGTGCGCAGGGCCAGGGGACCGCGGATGACTGCTCGTGCTGGCCCCGTTGGGCGGCATTGATGGTCGGTTGCAAAGAAAATGCGCGATTGCTCGTGTCGGGGCCTGGCAAGCCAAGGCCAAGCGAGCCATGGCAACGCGGATGATGGCTCGCTAGTGCTGGCGCCGTGCACAGTGGCCTCGCACACTCGCCCTGCACGCTTCCCTTGCACGCAGCCTTGCACACTAGCCTCGCATGCGAGCCTTGCACCCTAGCCATGCAAACTAGCCTTGCACGGTAGCCATGCACACAAGCCGTGCACATTAGCCATGCGCACAAGCCCCGCACACTAGCCTTGCGCACAACCCTTGCACACAAGCCATGCACTCGAGCAATGCACACAAGCCTTGCACTCAAGCAATGCACACAAGCCCTGGACACTAGCCTTGCACACGGGCCTGGCACACAAGCCTTGGGCACTAGCCTTGCGCACTAGCGTTCCACATGAGCCTTGCACACTAGCCTTGGACACTAGCCTTGCACACAGGCCTTGCACACTAGGCATGCTTGGGCGAGCTGATCCCGCATCAAGTCGACGGGTCTAGGCATTCTTGGGCGCAGATCCCGCATCGTCTCGTCGCGTCTGGGCGCAAACACGTCGCGTCTCGTTGCGTCTTCAGAAGTCGTCGCTAACAGCACCTTTGGTTGCCACTGGTGGTTAGGCTGGTTGGTTGCGCAAACCCTATAGGAGGGTGGCATGCTGGTGGGCGTTTTTGCCCGGAGAGGCACTAGAATGTGCAGATTTTGGGCGTTTTTGCCTGGATAGGCTAAGGAATGGGCATGCTTTGGGCGTTTTTGCCCGGATAGGCACCGGAATGCTTGGCCTTGGCTTGTCCTAGCAAGGCATTGCTGGGTTGGGCTCCCTTGGCCTTTTGGGCGCCTTGGACGATGTCTTGCGAAGACCATGGGCACAAGGCCATGGCATATGGTGAGGAAAGGACCACGGTTGCCAAGGTTAGGCACCGGAATGCTTGGCCTTGGCTTGCCAAAGCAGGGCATTGCTGGGTTGGGCTCCCTTGGCCTTCCGGGCGCCTTGGACACTGTCTTGGGAAGACCATGGGCACAAGGCCATGGCATATGGTGGGGAATGGACCACGGTTGCCAAGGCTAGGCATATAGAGAGGAATTGCATTTTTGCCCGGATAGGCACCGGAATGCTTGGCCTTGGCTTGCCATAGCAGGGCATTGCTGGGTTGGGCTCCCTTGGCCTTCCGGGGGCCTTGGACGCTGTCTTGGGAAGACCATGGGCACAAGGCCATGGCATATAGTGAGGAATGGACCACGGTTGGCAAGGCTAGGCATATAGAGAGGAATGGACCACGGTTGCCAAGGTTGCGCAAGTTTTGGGCATTTTTTGCCCGGATATGCCCAAGTATGCCCCGATAGGCCCGTTACGCCCCGGTATGAACGCGTATGCCCGGATAGACTCGGTATGCCTTGGGATACATGCGTATGCCCCGATATGCGCACGTGTGCCCCAGTAGGGCTCGGTATGCCCCGGTATGTACGCGTGTGCCCCGATAGGCCCGGTATGCCCCGATATGCACACGTGTGCCCCAATAGGGGTCGGTATGCCCCGGTAGGTACGCGTGTGCCCCGTAATGCACGTTTCGCAGATCTCCCCGCATGTCCCGCCCCTATATGTAATACTTACTTACTTACTTACTTTCTTTCTTGCTTGCTTGCTTGCTTGCAATGGTTGGGAGTGCCCGGCATGCCCCGCTGCAGAGACCAAGGGCGCAATGACTTGGCACCGCGGATGCCGGGACTCCGGCACTTCCCGTGGCACTGATGGTTGGTTCCAAAGACAAAAGGCCGTGCAAGGCCACCGCACCGCGGATGATTTTGCTCGTGCTGGCGCCGTTGTGTGGCCAAAGAACATGCGCGAATGCTCGTGTCGGAAGGGTTGGTGTCCTGGCCCCGCGGGTGTCACGAATGCTCGGTTGCGAAGACCATGGGACCAGAGCCATGGCACGTCGGATGATGGCTCCAGCTGGCGCCCCGGCACTTTCTGTGGCATTGATGCTCGGTTTCAAAGACAAACGTGCGCAGGGCCAGGGGACCGCGGATGACTGCTCGTGCTGGCCCCGTTGGGCAGCATTGATGGTCGGTTGCAAAGAAAATGCGCGATTGCTCGTGTCGGGGCCCGGCAAGCCAAGGCCAAGCGAGCCATGGCACGTCGGATGATGGCTCCAGCTGGCGCCCCGGCACTTTCTGTGGCATTGATGCTCGGTTTCAAAGACAAACGTGCGCAGGGCCAGGGGACCGCGGATGACTGCTCGTGCTGGCCCCGTTGGGCGGCATTGATGGTCGGTTGCAAAGAAAATGCGCGATTGCTCGTGTCGGGGCCTGGCAAGCCAAGGCCAAGCGAGCCATGGCAACGCGGATGATGGCTCGCTAGTGCTGGCGCCGTGCACAGTGGCCTCGCACACTCGCCCTACACGCTTCCCTTGCACGCAGCCTTGCACACTAGCCTCGCATGCGAGCCTTGCACCCTAGCCATGCAAACTAGCCTTGCACGGTAGCCATGCACACAAGCCGTGCACATTAGCCATGCGCACAAGCCCCGCACACTAGCCTTGCGCACAACCCTTGCACACAAGCCATGCACTCGAGCAATGCACACAAGCCTTGCACTCAAGCAATGCACACAAGCCCTGGACACTAGCCTTGCACACGGGCCTGGCACACAAGCCTTGGGCACTAGCCTTGCGCACTAGCGTTCCACATGAGCCTTGCACACTAGCCTTGGACACTAGCCTTGCACACAGGCCTTGCACACTAGGCATGCTTGGGCGAGCTGATCCCGCATCAAGTCGACGGGTCTAGGCATTCTTGGGCGCAGATCCCGCATCGTCTCGTCGCGTCTGGGCGCAAACACGTCGCGTCTCGTTGCGTCTTCAGAAGTCGTCGCTAACAGCACCTTTGGTTGCCACTGGTGGTTAGGCTGGTTGGTTGCGCAAACCCTATAGGAGGGTGGCATGCTGGTGGGCGTTTTTGCCCGGATAGGCACTAGAATGTGCAGATTTTGGGCGTTTTTGCCTGGATAGGCTAAGGAATGGGCATGCTTTGGGCGTTTTTGCCCGGATAGGCACCGGAATGCTTGGCCTTGGCTTGTCCTAGCAAGGCATTGCTGGGTTGGGCTCCCTTGGCCTTTTGGGCGCCTTGGACGATGTCTTGCGAAGACCATGGGCACAAGGCCATGGCATATGGTGAGGAAAGGACCACGGTTGCCAAGGTTAGGCACCGGAATGCTTGGCCTTGGCTTGCCAAAGCAGGGCATTGCTGGGTTGGGCTCCCTTGGCCTTCCGGGCGCCTTGGACACTGTCTTGGGAAGACCATGGGCACAAGGCCATGGCATATGGTGGGGAATGGACCACGGTTGCCAAGGCTAGGCATATAGAGAGGAATCGCATTTTTGCCCGGATAGGCACCGGAATGCTTGGCCTTGGCTTGCCATAGCAGGGCATTGCTGGGTTGGGCTCCCTTGGCCTTCCGGGGGCCTTGGACGCTGTCTTGGGAAGACCATGGGCACAAGGCCATGGCATATAGTGAGGAATGGACCACGGTTGGCAAGGCTAGGCATATAGAGAGGAATGGACCACGGTTGCCAAGGTTGCGCAAGTTTTGGGCATTTTTTGCCCGGATATGCCCAAGTATGCCCCGATAGGCCCGTTACGCCCCGGTATGAACGCGTATGCCCGGATAGACTCGGTATGCCTTGGGATACATGCGTATGCCCCGATATGCGCACGTGTGCCCCAGTAGGGCTCGGTATGCCCCGGTATGTACGCGTGTGCCCCGATAGGCCCGGTATGCCCCGATATGCACACGTGTGCCCCAATAGGGGTCGGTATGCCCCGGTAGGTACGCGTGTGCCCCGTAATGCACGTTTCGCAGATCTCCCCGCATGTCCCGCCCCTATATGTAATACTTACTTACTTACTTACTTTCTTTCTTGCTTGCTTGCTTGCTTGCAATGGTTGGGAGTGCCCGGCATGCCCCGCTGCAGAGACCAAGGGCGCAATGACTTGGCACCGCGGATGCCGGGACTCCGGCACTTCCCGTGGCACTGATGGTTGGTTCCAAAGACAAAAGGCCGTGCAAGGCCACCGCACCGCGGATGATTTTGCTCGTGCTGGCGCCGTTGTGTGGCCAAAGAACATGCGCGAATGCTCGTGTCGGAAGGGTTGGTGTCCTGGCCCCGCGGGTGTCACGAATGCTCGGTTGCGAAGACCATGGGACCAGAGCCATGGCACGTCGGATGATGGCTCCAGCTGGCGCCCCGGCACTTTCTGTGGCATTGATGCTCGGTTTCAAAGACAAACGTGCGCAGTGCCAGGGGACCGCGGATGACTGCTCGTGCTGGCCCCGTTGGGCGGCATTGATGGTCGGTTGCAAAGAAAATGCGCGATTGCTCGTGTCGGGGCCCGGCAAGCCAAGGCCAAGCGAGCCATGGCACGTCGGATGATGGCTCCAGCTGGCGCCCCGGCACTTTCTGTGGCATTGATGCTCGGTTTCAAAGACAAACGTGCGCAGGGCCAGGGGACCGCGGATGACTGCTCGTGCTGGCCCCGTTGGGCGGCATTGATGGTCGGTTGCAAAGAAAATGCGCGATTGCTCGTGTCGGGGCCTGGCAAGCCAAGGCCAAGCGAGCCATGGCAACGCGGATGATGGCTCGCTAGTGCTGGCGCCGTGCACAGTGGCCTCGCACACTCGCCCTGCACGCTTCCCTTGCACGCAGCCTTGCACACTAGCCTCGCATGCGAGCCTTGCACCCTAGCCATGCAAACTAGCCTTGCACGGTAGCCATGCACACAAGCCGTGCACATTAGCCATGCGCACAAGCCCCGCACACTAGCCTTGCGCACAACCCTTGCACACAAGCCATGCACTCGAGCAATGCACACAAGCCTTGCACTCAAGCAATGCACACAAGCCCTGGACACTAGCCTTGCACACGGGCCTGGCACACAAGCCTTGGGCACTAGCCTTGCGCACTAGCGTTCCACATGAGCCTTGCACACTAGCCTTGGACACTAGCCTTGCACACAGGCCTTGCACACTAGGCATGCTTGGGCGAGCTGATCCCGCATCAAGTCGACGGGTCTAGGCATTCTTGGGCGCAGATCCCGCATCGTCTCGTCGCGTCTGGGCGCAAACACGTCGCGTCTCGTTGCGTCTTCAGAAGTCGTCGCTAACAGCACCTTTGGTTGCCACTGGTGGTTAGGCTGGTTGGTTGCGCAAACCCTATAGGAGGGTGGCATGCTGGTGGGCGTTTTTGCCCGGAGAGGCACTAGAATGTGCAGATTTTGGGCGTTTTTGCCTGGATAGGCTAAGGAATGGGCATGCTTTGGGCGTTTTTGCCCGGATAGGCACCGGAATGCTTGGCCTTGGCTTGTCCTAGCAAGGCATTGCTGGGTTGGGCTCCCTTGGCCTTTTGGGCGCCTTGGACGATGTCTTGCGAAGACCATGGGCACAAGGCCATGGCATATGGTGAGGAAAGGACCACGGTTGCCAAGGTTAGGCACCGGAATGCTTGGCCTTGGCTTGCCAAAGCAGGGCATTGCTGGGTTGGGCTCCCTTGGCCTTCCGGGCGCCTTGGACACTGTCTTGGGAAGACCATGGGCACAAGGCCATGGCATATGGTGGGGAATGGACCACGGTTGCCAAGGCTAGGCATATAGAGAGGAATTGCATTTTTGCCCGGATAGGCACCGGAATGCTTGGCCTTGGCTTGCCATAGCAGGGCATTGCTGGGTTGGGCTCCCTTGGCCTTCCGGGGGCCTTGGACGCTGTCTTGGGAAGACCATGGGCACAAGGCCATGGCATATAGTGAGGAATGGACCACGGTTGGCAAGGCTAGGCATATAGAGAGGAATGGACCACGGTTGCCAAGGTTGCGCAAGTTTTGGGCATTTTTTGCCCGGATATGCCCAAGTATGCCCCGATAGGCCCGTTACGCCCCGGTATGAACGCGTATGCCCGGATAGACTCGGTATGCCTTGGGATACATGCGTATGCCCCGATATGCGCACGTGTGCCCCAGTAGGGCTCGGTATGCCCCGGTATGTACGCGTGTGCCCCGATAGGCCCGGTATGCCCCGATATGCACACGTGTGCCCCAATAGGGGTCGGTATGCCCCGGTAGGTACGCGTGTGCCCCGTAATGCACGTTTCGCAGATCTCCCCGCATGTCCCGCCCCTATATGTAATACTTACTTACTTACTTACTTTCTTTCTTGCTTGCTTGCTTGCTTGCAATGGTTGGGAGTGCCCGGCATGCCCCGCTGCAGAGACCAAGGGCGCAATGACTTGGCACCGCGGATGCCGGGACTCCGGCACTTCCCGTGGCACTGATGGTTGGTTCCAAAGACAAAAGGCCGTGCAAGGCCACCGCACCGCGGATGATTTTGCTCGTGCTGGCGCCGTTGTGTGGCCAAAGAACATGCGCGAATGCTCGTGTCGGAAGGGTTGGTGTCCTGGCCCCGCGGGTGTCACGAATGCTCGGTTGCGAAGACCATGGGACCAGAGCCATGGCACGTCGGATGATGGCTCCAGCTGGCGCCCCGGCACTTTCTGTGGCATTGATGCTCGGTTTCAAAGACAAACGTGCGCAGTGCCAGGGGACCGCGGATGACTGCTCGTGCTGGCCCCGTTGGGCGGCATTGATGGTCGGTTGCAAAGAAAATGCGCGATTGCTCG
The DNA here is from genome assembly GCF_043159265.1 of Tasmannia lanceolata. Lineage (NCBI taxonomy): Eukaryota > Viridiplantae > Streptophyta > Magnoliopsida > Canellales > Winteraceae > Tasmannia > Tasmannia lanceolata. The sequence continues at coordinate 594,495 of NW_027518741.1, read as the reverse complement.
TGTCGGGGCCCGGCAAGCCAAGGCCAAGCGAGCCATGGCACGTCGGATGATGGCTCCAGCTGGCGCCCCGGCACTTTCTGTGGCATTGATGCTCGGTTTCAAAGACAAACGTGCGCAGGGCCAGGGGACCGCGGATGACTGCTCGTGCTGGCCCCGTTGGGCGGCATTGATGGTCGGTTGCAAAGAAAATGCGCGATTGCTCGTGTCGGGGCCTGGCAAGCCAAGGCCAAGCGAGCCATGGCAACGCGGATGATGGCTCGCTAGTGCTGGCGCCGTGCACAGTGGCCTCGCACACTCGCCCTGCACGCTTCCCTTGCACGCAGCCTTGCACACTAGCCTCGCATGCGAGCCTTGCACCCTAGCCATGCAAACTAGCCTTGCACGGTAGCCATGCACACAAGCCGTGCACATTAGCCATGCGCACAAGCCCCGCACACTAGCCTTGCGCACAACCCTTGCACACAAGCCATGCACTCGAGCAATGCACACAAGCCTTGCACTCAAGCAATGCACACAAGCCCTGGACACTAGCCTTGCACACGGGCCTGGCACACAAGCCTTGGGCACTAGCCTTGCGCACTAGCGTTCCACATGAGCCTTGCACACTAGCCTTGGACACTAGCCTTGCACACAGGCCTTGCACACTAGGCATGCTTGGGCGAGCTGATCCCGCATCAAGTCGACGGGTCTAGGCATTCTTGGGCGCAGATCCCGCATCGTCTCGTCGCGTCTGGGCGCAAACACGTCGCGTCTCGTTGCGTCTTCAGAAGTCGTCGCTAACAGCACCTTTGGTTGCCACTGGTGGTTAGGCTGGTTGGTTGCGCAAACCCTATAGGAGGGTGGCATGCTGGTGGGCGTTTTTGCCCGGATAGGCACTAGAATGTGCAGATTTTGGGCGTTTTTGCCTGGATAGGCTAAGGAATGGGCATGCTTTGGGCGTTTTTGCCCGGATAGGCACCGGAATGCTTGGCCTTGGCTTGTCCTAGCAAGGCATTGCTGGGTTGGGCTCCCTTGGCCTTTTGGGCGCCTTGGACGATGTCTTGCGAAGACCATGGGCACAAGGCCATGGCATATGGTGAGGAAAGGACCACGGTTGCCAAGGTTAGGCACCGGAATGCTTGGCCTTGGCTTGCCAAAGCAGGGCATTGCTGGGTTGGGCTCCCTTGGCCTTCCGGGCGCCTTGGACACTGTCTTGGGAAGACCATGGGCACAAGGCCATGGCATATGGTGGGGAATGGACCACGGTTGCCAAGGCTAGGCATATAGAGAGGAATCGCATTTTTGCCCGGATAGGCACCGGAATGCTTGGCCTTGGCTTGCCATAGCAGGGCATTGCTGGGTTGGGCTCCCTTGGCCTTCCGGGGGCCTTGGACGCTGTCTTGGGAAGACCATGGGCACAAGGCCATGGCATATAGTGAGGAATGGACCACGGTTGGCAAGGCTAGGCATATAGAGAGGAATGGACCACGGTTGCCAAGGTTGCGCAAGTTTTGGGCATTTTTTGCCCGGATATGCCCAAGTATGCCCCGATAGGCCCGTTACGCCCCGGTATGAACGCGTATGCCCGGATAGACTCGGTATGCCTTGGGATACATGCGTATGCCCCGATAGGCTTGGTACGCCCCGATATGCGCACGTGTGCCCCAGTAGGGCTCGGTATGCCCCGGTATGTACGCGTGTGCCCCGATAGGCCCGGTATGCCCCGATATGCACACGTGTGCCCCAATAGGGGTCGGTATGCCCCGGTAGGTACGCGTGTGCCCCGTAATGCACGTTTCGCAGATCTCCCCGCATGTCCCGCCCCTATATGTAATACTTACTTACTTACTTACTTTCTTTCTTGCTTGCTTGCTTGCTTGCAATGGTTGGGAGTGCCCGGCATGCCCCGCTGCAGAGACCAAGGGCGCAATGACTTGGCACCGCGGATGCCGGGACTCCGGCACTTCCCGTGGCACTGATGGTTGGTTCCAAAGACAAAAGGCCGTGCAAGGCCAC
>NW_027518741.1:577500-582500 GCF_043159265.1 Tasmannia lanceolata | reverse complement strand
TTTGGGCGCCTTGGACGATGTCTTGCGAAGACCATGGGCACAAGGCCATGGCATATGGTGAGGAAAGGACCACGGTTGCCAAGGTTAGGCACCGGAATGCTTGGCCTTGGCTTGCCCTAGCAGGGCATTGCTGGGTTGGGCTCCCTTGGCCTTTTGGGCGCCTTGGACGATGTCTTGCGAAGACCATGGGCACAAGGCCATGGCATATGGTGAGGAAAGGACCACGGTTGCCAAGGTTAGGCACCGGAATGCTTGGCCTTGGCTTGCCAAAGCAGGGCATTGCTGGGTTGGGCTCCCTTGGCCTTCCGGGCGCCTTGGACACTGTCTTGGGAAGACCATGGGCACAAGGCCATGGCATATGGTGGGGAATGGACCACGGTTGCCAAGGCTAGGCATATAGAGAGGAATCGCATTTTTGCCCGGATAGGCACCGGAATGCTTGGCCTTGGCTTGCCATAGCAGGGCATTGCTGGGTTGGGCTCCCTTGGCCTTCCGGGGGCCTTGGACGCTGTCTTGGGAAGACCATGGGCACAAGGCCATGGCATATAGTGAGGAATGGACCACGGTTGGCAAGGCTAGGCATATAGAGAGGAATGGACCACGGTTGCCAAGGTTGCGCAAGTTTTGGGCATTTTTTGCCCGGATATGCCCAAGTATGCCCCGATAGGCCCGTTACGCCCCGGTATGAACGCGTATGCCCGGATAGACTCGGTATGCCTTGGGATACATGCGTATGCCCCGATAGGCTTGGTACGCCCCGATATGCGCACGTGTGCCCCAGTAGGGCTCGGTATGCCCCGGTATGTACGCGTGTGCCCCGATAGGCCCGGTATGCCCCGATATGCACACGTGTGCCCCAATAGGGGTCGGTATGCCCCGGTAGGTACGCGTGTGCCCCGTAATGCACGTTTCGCAGATCTCCCCGCATGTCCCGCCCCTATATGTAATACTTACTTACTTACTTACTTTCTTTCTTGCTTGCTTGCTTGCTTGCAATGGTTGGGAGTGCCCGGCATGCCCCACTGCAGAGACCAAGGGCGCAATGACTTGGCACCGCGGATGCCGGGACTCCGGCACTTCCCGTGGCACTGATGGTTGGTTCCAAAGACAAAAGGCCGTGCAAGGCCACCGCACCGCGGATGATTTTGCTCGTGCTGGCGCCGTTGTGTGGCCAAAGAACATGCGCGAATGCTCGTGTCGGAAGGGTTGGTGTCCTGGCCCCGCGGGTGTCACGAATGCTCGGTTGCGAAGACCATGGGACCAGAGCCATGGCACGTCGGATGATGGCTCCAGCTGGCGCCCCGGCACTTTCTGTGGCAATGATGCTCGGTTTCAAAGACAAACGTGCGCAGTGCCAGGGGACCGCGGATGACTGCTCGTGCTGGCCCCGTTGGGCGGCATTGATGGTCGGTTGCAAAGAAAATGCGCGATTGCTCGTGTCGGGGCCCGGCAAGCCAAGGCCAAGCGAGCCATGGCACGTCGGATGATGGCTCCAGCTGGCGCCCCGGCACTTTCTGTGGCATTGATGCTCGGTTTCAAAGACAAACGTGCGCAGGGCCAGGGGACCGCGGATGACTGCTCGTGCTGGCCCCGTTGGGCGGCATTGATGGTCGGTTGCAAAGAAAATGCGCGATTGCTCGTGTCGGGGCCTGGCAAGCCAAGGCCAAGCGAGCCATGGCAACGCGGATGATGGCTCGCTAGTGCTGGCGCCGTGCACAGTGGCCTCGCACACTCGCCCTGCACGCTTCCCTTGCACGCAGCCTTGCACACTAGCCTCGCATGCGAGCCTTGCACCCTAGCCATGCAAACTAGCCTTGCACGGTAGCCATGCACACAAGCCGTGCACATTAGCCATGCGCACAAGCCCCGCACACTAGCCTTGCGCACAACCCTTGCACACAAGCCATGCACTCGAGCAATGCACACAAGCCTTGCACTCAAGCAATGCACACAAGCCCTGGACACTAGCCTTGCACACGGGCCTGGCACACAAGCCTTGGGGACTAGCCTTGCGCACTAGCGTTCCACATGAGCCTTGCACACTAGCCTTGGACACTAGCCTTGCACACAGGCCTTGCACACTAGGCATGCTTGGGCGAGCTGATCCCGCATCAAGTCGACGGGTCTAGGCATTCTTGGGCGCAGATCCCGCATCGTCTCGTCGCGTCTGGGCGCAAACACGTCGCGTCTCGTTGCGTCTTCAGAAGTCGTCGCTAACAGCACCTTTGGTTGCCACTGGTGGTTAGGCTGGTTGGTTGCGCAAACCCTATAGGAGGGTGGCATGCTGGTGGGCGTTTTTGCCCGGATAGGCACTAGAATGTGCAGATTTTGGGCGTTTTTGCCTGGATAGGCTAAGGAATGGGCATGCTTTGGGCGTTTTTGCCCGGATAGGCACCGGAATGCTTGGCCTTGGCTTGTCCTAGCAAGGCATTGCTGGGTTGGGCTCCCTTGGCCTTTTGGGCGCCTTGGACGATGTCTTGCGAAGACCATGGGCACAAGGCCATGGCATATGGTGAGGAAAGGACCACGGTTGCCAAGGTTAGGCACCGGAATGCTTGGCCTTGGCTTGCCAAAGCAGGGCATTGCTGGGTTGGGCTCCCTTGGCCTTCCGGGCGCCTTGGACACTGTCTTGGGAAGACCATGGGCACAAGGCCATGGCATATGGTGGGGAATGGACCACGGTTGCCAAGGCTAGGCATATAGAGAGGAATTGCATTTTTGCCCGGATAGGCACCGGAATGCTTGGCCTTGGCTTGCCATAGCAGGGCATTGCTGGGTTGGGCTCCCTTGGCCTTCCGGGGGCCTTGGACGCTGTCTTGGGAAGACCATGGGCACAAGGCCATGGCATATAGTGAGGAATGGACCACGGTTGGCAAGGCTAGGCATATAGAGAGGAATGGACCACGGTTGCCAAGGTTGCGCAAGTTTTGGGCATTTTTTGCCCGGATATGCCCAAGTATGCCCCGATAGGCCCGTTACGCCCCGGTATGAACGCGTATGCCCGGATAGACTCGGTATGCCTTGGGATACATGCGTATGCCCCGATAGGCTTGGTACGCCCCGATATGCGCACGTGTGCCCCAGTAGGGCTCGGTATGCCCCGGTATGTACGCGTGTGCCCCGATAGGCCCGGTATGCCCCGATATGCACACGTGTGCCCCAATAGGGGTCGGTATGCCCCGGTAGGTACGCGTGTGCCCCGTAATGCACGTTTCGCAGATCTCCCCGCATGTCCCGCCCCTATATGTAATACTTACTTACTTACTTACTTTCTTTCTTGCTTGCTTGCTTGCTTGCAATGGTTGGGAGTGCCCGGCATGCCCCGCTGCAGAGACCAAGGGCGCAATGACTTGGCACCGCGGATGCCGGGACTCCGGCACTTCCCGTGGCACTGATGGTTGGTTCCAAAGACAAAAGGCCGTGCAAGGCCACCACACCGCGGATGATTTTGCTCGTGCTGGCGCCGTTGTGTGGCCAAAGAACATGCGCGAATGCTCGTGTCGGAAGGGTTGGTGTCCTGGCCCCGCGGGTGTCACGAATGCTCGGTTGCGAAGACCATGGGACCAGAGCCATGGCACGTCGGATGATGGCTCCAGCTGGCGCCCCGGCACTTTCTGTGGCATTGATGCTCGGTTTCAAAGACAAACGTGCGCAGGGCCAGGGGACCGCGGATGACTGCTCGTGCTGGCCCCGTTGGGCGGCATTGATGGTCGGTTGCAAAGAAAATGCGCGATTGCTCGTGTCGGGGCCTGGCAAGCCAAGGCCAAGCGAGCCATGGCAACGCGGATGATGGCTCCAGCTGGCGCCCCGGCAATTTCTGTGGCATTGATGCTCGGTTTCGAAGACAAACGTGCGCAGGGCCAGGGGACCGCGGAGGACTGCTCGTGCTGGCCCCGTTGGGCGGCATTGATGGTGTGTTGCAGAGAGCATGTGCGATTGCAAGTGTCGGCCGGGTTTGGGTTCCCTTGGGCTTTCGGGTGCCTTGGACGCTGTCTTGCGAAGACCATGGGCACAAGGCCCCGTCCTGGCCCCTTGTTCGATTCGCTCTCGTCTTGCGCTTGCTTCCAAGGTCCTCCATGACCTTCCCCATGGCCTTGCTAGATCCCCCCCATGACGCATGACCTCTGTCCGTTGATTGGTTTTGAGTGCACACCATGCCCGGCTTGGCACCGTGTTGTCGCGTGAGTGGCATTTGGATCGTGCATGCTGGTGGGCTACCTGCCAATGCGCACAAGCCTTGCACACTAGCCTTGCGCACGAGCCTTGCACAAAAGCCTTGGACACAAGCCTTGCGCACAAGCCATGCGCACAAGCCTTGGACGCTAGCCTTGCACACAAGCCATGCATACAAGCCTTGCTCACAAGCCTTGGGCACTGGCCCATCGCAGTAGCCTTGCACACAAGCCTTGCGCACTAGCTTTGGGCACGAGCCTTGCGGCGTGTGCCCCGATAGGCCCGGTATGCCCCGATATGCACACGTGTGCCCCAATAGGGGTCGGTATGCCCCGGTAGGTACGCGTGTGCCCCGTAATGCACGTTTCGCAGATCTCCCCGCATGTCCCGCCCCTATATGTAATACTTACTTACTTACTTACTTTCTTTCTTGCTTGCTTGCTTGCTTGCAATGGTTGGGAGTGCCCGGCATGCCCCGCTGCAGAGACCAAGGGCGCAATGACTTGGCACCGCGGATGCCGGGACTCCGGCACTTCCCGTGGCACTGATGGTTGGTTCCAAAGACAAAAGGCCGTGCAAGGCCACCGCACCGCGGATGATTTTGCTCGTGCTGGCGCCGTTGTGTGGCCAAAGAACATGCGCGAATGCTCGTGTCGGAAGGGTTGGTGTCCTGGCCCCGCGGGTGTCACGAATGCTCGGTTGCGAAGACCATGGGACCAGAGCCATGGCACGTCGGATGATGGCTCCAGCTGGCGCCCCGGCACTTTCTGTGGCATTGATGCTCGGTTTCAAAGACAAACGTGCGCAGGGCCAGGGGACCGCGGATG
>NW_027518741.1:557500-567500 GCF_043159265.1 Tasmannia lanceolata | reverse complement strand
CGGAATGCTTGGCCTTGGCTTGCCAAAGCAGGGCATTGCTGGGTTGGGCTCCCTTGGCCTTCCGGGCGCCTTGGACACTGTCTTGGGAAGACCATGGGCACAAGGCCATGGCATATGGTGGGGAATGGACCACGGTTGCCAAGGCTAGGCATATAGAGAGGAATCGCATTTTTGCCCGGATAGGCACCGGAATGCTTGGCCTTGGCTTGCCATAGCAGGGCATTGCTGGGTTGGGCTCCCTTGGCCTTCCGGGGGCCTTGGACGCTGTCTTGGGAAGACCATGGGCACAAGGCCATGGCATATAGTGAGGAATGGACCACGGTTGGCAAGGCTAGGCATATAGAGAGGAATGGACCACGGTTGCCAAGGTTGCGCAAGTTTTGGGCATTTTTTGCCCGGATATGCCCAAGTATGCCCCGATAGGCCCGTTACGCCCCGGTATGAACGCGTATGCCCGGATAGACTCGGTATGCCTTGGGATACATGCGTATGCCCCGATAGGCTTGGTACGCCCCGATATGCGCACGTGTGCCCCAGTAGGGCTCGGTATGCCCCGGTATGTACGCGTGTGCCCCGATAGGCCCGGTATGCCCCGATATGCACACGTGTGCCCCAATAGGGGTCGGTATGCCCCGGTAGGTACGCGTGTGCCCCGTAATGCACGTTTCGCAGATCTCCCCGCATGTCCCGCCCCTATATGTAATACTTACTTACTTACTTTCTTTCTTTCTTGCTTGCTTGCTTGCTTGCAATGGTTGGGAGTGCCCGGCATGCCCCGCTGCAGAGACCAAGGGCGCAATGACTTGGCACCGCGGATGCCGGGACTCCGGCACTTCCCGTGGCACTGATGGTTGGTTCCAAAGACAAAAGGCCGTGCAAGGCCACCGCACCGCGGATGATTTTGCTCGTGCTGGCGCCGTTGTGTGGCCAAAGAACATGCGCGAATGCTCGTGTCGGAAGGGTTGGTGTCCTGGCCCCGCGGGTGTCACGAATGCTCGGTTGCGAAGACCATGGGACCAGAGCCATGGCACGTCGGATGATGGCTCCAGCTGGCGCCCCGGCACTTTCTGTGGCATTGATGCTCGGTTTCAAAGACAAACGTGCGCAGTGCCAGGGGACCGCGGATGACTGCTCGTGCTGGCCCCGTTGGGCGGCATTGATGGTCGGTTGCAAAGAAAATGCGCGATTGCTCGTGTCGGGGCCCGGCAAGCCAAGGCCAAGCGAGCCATGGCACGTCGGATGATGGCTCCAGCTAGCGCCCCGGCACTTTCTGTGGCATTGATGCTCGGTTTCAAAGACAAACGTGCGCAGGGCCAGGGGACCGCGGATGACTGCTCGTGCTGGCCCCGTTGGGCGGCATTGATGGTCGGTTGCAAAGAAAATGCGCGATTGCTCGTGTCGGGGCCTGGCAAGCCAAGGCCAAGCGAGCCATGGCAACGCGGATGATGGCTCGCTAGTGCTGGCGCCGTGCACAGTGGCCTCGCACACTCGCCCTGCACGCTTCCCTTGCACGCAGCCTTGCACACTAGCCTCGCATGCGAGCCTTGCACCCTAGCCATGCAAACTAGCCTTGCACGGTAGCCATGCACACAAGCCGTGCACATTAGCCATGCGCACAAGCCCCGCACACTAGCCTTGCGCACAACCCTTGCACACAAGCCATGCACTCGAGCAATGCACACAAGCCTTGCACTCAAGCAATGCACACAAGCCCTGGACACTAGCCTTGCACACGGGCCTGGCACACAAGCCTTGGGCACTAGCCTTGCGCACTAGCGTTCCACATGAGCCTTGCACACTAGCCTTGGACACTAGCCTTGCACACAGGCCTTGCACACTAGGCATGCTTGGGCGAGCTGATCCCGCATCAAGTCGACGGGTCTAGGCATTCTTGGGCGCAGATCCCGCATCGTCTCGTCGCGTCTGGGCGCAAACACGTCGCGTCTCGTTGCGTCTTCAGAAGTCGTCGCTAACAGCACCTTTGGTTGCCACTGGTGGTTAGGCTGGTTGGTTGCGCAAACCCTATAGGAGGGTGGCATGCTGGTGGGCGTTTTTGCCCGGATAGGCACTAGAATGTGCAGATTTTGGGCGTTTTTGCCTGGATAGGCTAAGGAATGGGCATGCTTTGGGCGTTTTTGCCCGGATAGGCACCGGAATGCTTGGCCTTGGCTTGTCCTAGCAAGGCATTGCTGGGTTGGGCTCCCTTGGCCTTTTGGGCGCCTTGGACGATGTCTTGCGAAGACCATGGGCACAAGGCCATGGCATATGGTGAGGAAAGGACCACGGTTGCCAAGGTTAGGCACCGGAATGCTTGGCCTTGGCTTGCCAAAGCAGGGCATTGCTGGGTTGGGCTCCCTTGGCCTTCCGGGCGCCTTGGACACTGTCTTGGGAAGACCATGGGCACAAGGCCATGGCATATGGTGGGGAATGGACCACGGTTGCCAAGGCTAGGCATATAGAGAGGAATTGCATTTTTGCCCGGATAGGCACCGGAATGCTTGGCCTTGGCTTGCCATAGCAGGGCATTGCTGGGTTGGGCTCCCTTGGCCTTCCGGGGGCCTTGGACGCTGTCTTGGGAAGACCATGGGCACAAGGCCATGGCATATAGTGAGGAATGGACCACGGTTGGCAAGGCTAGGCATATAGAGAGGAATGGACCACGGTTGCCAAGGTTGCGCAAGTTTTGGGCATTTTTTGCCCGGATATGCCCAAGTATGCCCCGATAGGCCCGTTACGCCCCGGTATGAACGCGTATGCCCGGATAGACTCGGTATGCCTTGGGATACATGCGTATGCCCCGATAGGCTTGGTACGCCCCGATATGCGCACGTGTGCCCCAGTAGGGCTCGGTATGCCCCGGTATGTACGCGTGTGCCCCGATAGGCCCGGTATGCCCCGATATGCACACGTGTGCCCCAATAGGGGTCGGTATGCCCCGGTAGGTACGCGTGTGCCCCGTAATGCACGTTTCGCAGATCTCCCCGCATGTCCCGCCCCTATATGTAATACTTACTTACTTACTTACTTTCTTTCTTGCTTGCTTGCTTGCTTGCAATGGTTGGGAGTGCCCGGCATGCCCCGCTGCAGAGACCAAGGGCGCAATGACTTGGCACCGCGGATGCCGGGACTCCGGCACTTCCCGTGGCACTGATGGTTGGTTCCAAAGACAAAAGGCCGTGCAAGGCCACCGCACCGCAGATGATTTTGCTCGTGCTGGCGCCGTTGTGTGGCCAAAGAACATGCGCGAATGCTCGTGTCGGAAGGGTTGGTGTCCTGGCCCCGCGGGTGTCACGAATGCTCGGTTGCGAAGACCATGGGACCAGAGCCATGGCACGTCGGATGATGGCTCCAGCTGGCGCCCCGGCACTTTCTGTGGCATTGATGCTCGGTTTCAAAGACAAACGTGCGCAGGGCCAGGGGACCGCGGATGACTGCTCGTGCTGGCCCCGTTGGGCAGCATTGATGGTCGGTTGCAAAGAAAATGCGCGATTGCTCGTGTCGGGGCCCGGCAAGCCAAGGCCAAGCGAGCCATGGCACGTCGGATGATGGCTCCAGCTGGCGCCCCGGCACTTTCTGTGGCATTGATGCTCGGTTTCAAAGACAAACGTGCGCAGGGCCAGGGGACCGCGGATGACTGCTCGTGCTGGCCCCGTTGGGCGGCATTGATGGTCGGTTGCAAAGAAAATGCGCGATTGCTCGTGTCGGGGCCTGGCAAGCCAAGGCCAAGCGAGTCATGGCAACGCGGATGATGGCTCGCTAGTGCTGGCGCCGTGCACAGTGGCCTCGCACACTCGCCCTGCACGCTTCCCTTGCACGCAGCCTTGCACACTAGCCTCGCATGCGAGCCTTGCACCCTAGCCATGCAAACTAGCCTTGCACGGTAGCCATGCACACAAGCCGTGCACATTAGCCATGCGCACAAGCCCCGCACACTAGCCTTGCGCACAACCCTTGCACACAAGCCATGCACTCGAGCAATGCACACAAGCCTTGCACTCAAGCAATGCACACAAGCCCTGGACACTAGCCTTGCACACGGGCCTGGCACACAAGCCTTGGGCACTAGCCTTGCGCACTAGCGTTCCACATGAGCCTTGCACACTAGCCTTGGACACTAGCCTTGCACACAGGCCTTGCACACTAGGCATGCTTGGGCGAGCTGATCCCGCATCAAGTCGACGGGTCTAGGCATTCTTGGGCGCAGATCCCGCATCGTCTCGTCGCGTCTGGGCGCAAACACGTCGCGTCTCGTTGCGTCTTCAGAAGTCGTCGCTAACAGCACCTTTGGTTGCCACTGGTGGTTAGGCTGGTTGGTTGCGCAAACCCTATAGGAGGGTGGCATGCTGGTGGGCGTTTTTGCCCGGATAGGCACTAGAATGTGCAGATTTTGGGCGTTTTTGCCTGGATAGGCTAAGGAATGGGCATGCTTTGGGCGTTTTTGCCCGGATAGGCACCGGAATGCTTGGCCTTGGCTTGTCCTAGCAAGGCATTGCTGGGTTGGGCTCCCTTGGCCTTTTGGGCGCCTTGGACGATGTCTTGCGAAGACCATGGGCACAAGGCCATGGCATATGGTGAGGAAAGGACCACGGTTGCCAAGGTTAGGCACCGGAATGCTTGGCCTTGGCTTGCCAAAGCAGGGCATTGCTGGGTTGGGCTCCCTTGGCCTTCCGGGCGCCTTGGACACTGTCTTGGGAAGACCATGGGCACAAGGCCATGGCATATGGTGGGGAATGGACCACGGTTGCCAAGGCTAGGCATATAGAGAGGAATTGCATTTTTGCCCGGATAGGCACCGGAATGCTTGGCCTTGGCTTGCCATAGCAGGGCATTGCTGGGTTGGGCTCCCTTGGCCTTCCGGGGGCCTTGGACGCTGTCTTGGGAAGACCATGGGCACAAGGCCATGGCATATAGTGAGGAATGGACCACGGTTGGCAAGGCTAGGCATATAGAGAGGAATGGACCACGGTTGCCAAGGTTGCGCAAGTTTTGGGCATTTTTTGCCCGGATATGCCCAAGTATGCCCCGATAGGCCCGTTACGCCCCGGTATGAACGCGTATGCCCGGATAGACTCGGTATGCCTTGGGATACATGCGTATGCCCCGATATGCGCACGTGTGCCCCAGTAGGGCTCGGTATGCCCCGGTATGTACGCGTGTGCCCCGATAGGCCCGGTATGCCCCGATATGCACACGTGTGCCCCAATAGGGGTCGGTATGCCCCGGTAGGTACGCGTGTGCCCCGTAATGCACGTTTCGCAGATCTCCCCGCATGTCCCGCCCCTATATGTAATACTTACTTACTTACTTACTTTCTTTCTTGCTTGCTTGCTTGCTTGCAATGGTTGGGAGTGCCCGGCATGCCCCGCTGCAGAGACCAAGGGCGCAATGACTTGGCACCGCGGATGCCGGGACTCCGGCACTTCCCGTGGCACTGATGGTTGGTTCCAAAGACAAAAGGCCGTGCAAGGCCACCGCACCGCGGATGATTTTGCTCGTGCTGGCGCCGTTGTGTGGCCAAAGAACATGCGCGAATGCTCGTGTCGGAAGGGTTGGTGTCCTGGCCCCGCGGGTGTCACGAATGCTCGGTTGCGAAGACCATGGGACCAGAGCCATGGCACGTCGGATGATGGCTCCAGCTGGCGCCCCGGCACTTTCTGTGGCATTGATGCTCGGTTTCAAAGACAAACGTGCGCAGTGCCAGGGGACCGCGGATGACTGCTCGTGCTGGCCCCGTTGGGCGGCATTGATGGTCGGTTGCAAAGAAAATGCGCGATTGCTCGTGTCGGGGCCCGGCAAGCCAAGGCCAAGCGAGCCATGGCACGTCGGATGATGGCTCCAGCTGGCGCCCCGGCACTTTCTGTGGCATTGATGCTCGGTTTCAAAGACAAACGTGCGCAGGGCCAGGGGACCGCGGATGACTGCTCGTGCTGGCCCCGTTGGGCGGCATTGATGGTCGGTTGCAAAGAAAATGCGCGATTGCTCGTGTCGGGGCCTGGCAAGCCAAGGCCAAGCGAGCCATGGCAACGCGGATGATGGCTCGCTAGTGCTGGCGCCGTGCACAGTGGCCTCGCACACTCGCCCTGCACGCTTCCCTTGCACGCAGCCTTGCACACTAGCCTCGCATGCGAGCCTTGCACCCTAGCCATGCAAACTAGCCTTGCACGGTAGCCATGCACACAAGCCGTGCACATTAGCCATGCGCACAAGCCCCGCACACTAGCCTTGCGCACAACCCTTGCACACAAGCCATGCACTCGAGCAATGCACACAAGCCTTGCACTCAAGCAATGCACACAAGCCCTGGACACTAGCCTTGCACACGGGCCTGGCACACAAGCCTTGGGCACTAGCCTTGCGCACTAGCGTTCCACATGAGCCTTGCACACTAGCCTTGGACACTAGCCTTGCACACAGGCCTTGCACACTAGGCATGCTTGGGCGAGCTGATCCCGCATCAAGTCGACGGGTCTAGGCATTCTTGGGCGCAGATCCCGCATCGTCTCGTCGCGTCTGGGCGCAAACACGTCGCGTCTCGTTGCGTCTTCAGAAGTCGTCGCTAACAGCACCTTTGGTTGCCACTGGTGGTTAGGCTGGTTGGTTGCGCAAACCCTATAGGAGGGTGGCATGCTGGTGGGCGTTTTTGCCCGGATAGGCACTAGAATGTGCAGATTTTCGGCGTTTTTGCCTGGATAGGCTAAGGAATGGGCATGCTTTGGGCGTTTTTGCCCGGATAGGCACCGGAATGCTTGGCCTTGGCTTGTCCTAGCAAGGCATTGCTGGGTTGGGCTCCCTTGGCCTTTTGGGCGCCTTGGACGATGTCTTGCGAAGACCATGGGCACAAGGCCATGGCATATGGTGAGGAAAGGACCACGGTTGCCAAGGTTAGGCACCGGAATGCTTGGCCTTGGCATGCCAAAGCAGGGCATTGCTGGGTTGGGCTCCCTTGGCCTTCCGGGCGCCTTGGACACTGTCTTGGGAAGACCATGGGCACAAGGCCATGGCATATGGTGGGGAATGGACCACGGTTGCCAAGGCTAGGCATATAGAGAGGAATTGCATTTTTGCCCGGATAGGCACCGGAATGCTTGGCCTTGGCTTGCCATAGCAGGGCATTGCTGGGTTGGGCTCCCTTGGCCTTCCGGGGGCCTTGGACGCTGTCTTGGGAAGACCATGGGCACAAGGCCATGGCATATAGTGAGGAATGGACCACGGTTGGCAAGGCTAGGCATATAGAGAGGAATGGACCACGGTTGCCAAGGTTGCGCAAGTTTTGGGCATTTTTTGCCCGGATATGCCCAAGTATGCCCCGATAGGCCCGTTACGCCCCGGTATGAACGCGTATGCCCGGATAGACTCGGTATGCCTTGGGATACATGCGTATGCCCCGATATGCGCACGTGTGCCCCAGTAGGGCTCGGTATGCCCCGGTATGTACGCGTGTGCCCCGATAGGCCCGGTATGCCCCGATATGCACACGTGTGCCCCAATAGGGGTCGGTATGCCCCGGTAGGTACGCGTGTGCCCCGTAATGCACGTTTCGCAGATCTCCCCGCATGTCCCGCCCCTATATGTAATACTTACTTACTTACTTACTTTCTTTCTTGCTTGCTTGCTTGCTTGCAATGGTTGGGAGTGCCCGGCATGCCCCGCTGCAGAGACCAAGGGCGCAATGACTTGGCACCGCGGATGCCGGGACTCCGGCACTTCCCGTGGCACTGATGGTTGGTTCCAAAGACAAAAGGCCGTGCAAGGCCACCGCACCGCGGATGATTTTGCTCGTGCTGGCGCCGTTGTGTGGCCAAAGAACATGCGCGAATGCTCGTGTCGGAAGGGTTGGTGTCCTGGCCCCGCGGGTGTCACGAATGCTCGGTTGCGAAGACCATGGGACCAGAGCCATGGCACGTCGGATGATGGCTCCAGCTGGCGCCCCGGCACTTTCTGTGGCATTGATGCTCGGTTTCAAAGACAAACGTGCGCAGGGCCAGGGGACCGCGGATGACTGCTCGTGCTGGCCCCGTTGGGCAGCATTGATGGTCGGTTGCAAAGAAAATGCGCGATTGCTCGTGTCGGGGCCCGGCAAGCCAAGGCCAAGCGAGCCATGGCACGTCGGATGATGGCTCCAGCTGGCGCCCCGGCACTTTCTGTGGCATTGATGCTCGGTTTCAAAGACAAACGTGCGCAGGGCCAGGGGACCGCGGATGACTGCTCGTGCTGGCCCCGTTGGGCGGCATTGATGGTCGGTTGCAAAGAAAATGCGCGATTGCTCGTGTCGGGGCCTGGCAAGCCAAGGCCAAGCGAGCCATGGCAACGCGGATGATGGCTCGCTAGTGCTGGCGCCGTGCACAGTGGCCTCGCACACTCGCCCTGCACGCTTCCCTTGCACGCAGCCTTGCACACTAGCCTCGCATGCGAGCCTTGCACCCTAGCCATGCAAACTAGCCTTGCACGGTAGCCATGCACACAAGCCGTGCACATTAGCCATGCGCACAAGCCCCGCACACTAGCCTTGCGCACAACCCTTGCACACAAGCCATGCACTCGAGCAATGCACACAAGCCTTGCACTCAAGCAATGCACACAAGCCCTGGACACTAGCCTTGCACACGGGCCTGGCACACAAGCCTTGGGCACTAGCCTTGCGCACTAGCGTTCCACATGAGCCTTGCACACTAGCCTTGGACACTAGCCTTGCACACAGGCCTTGCACACTAGGCATGCTTGGGCGAGCTGATCCCGCATCAAGTCGACGGGTCTAGGCATTCTTGGGCGCAGATCCCGCATCGTCTCGTCGCGTCTGGGCGCAAACACGTCGCGTCTCGTTGCGTCTTCAGAAGTCGTCGCTAACAGCACCTTTGGTTGCCACTGGTGGTTAGGCTGGTTGGTTGCGCAAACCCTATAGGAGGGTGGCATGCTGGTGGGCGTTTTTGCCCGGATAGGCACTAGAATGTGCAGATTTTGGGCGTTTTTGCCTGGATAGGCTAAGGAATGGGCATGCTTTGGGCGTTTTTGCCCGGATAGGCACCGGAATGCTTGGCCTTGGCTTGTCCTAGCAAGGCATTGCTGGGTTGGGCTCCCTTGGCCTTTTGGGCGCCTTGGACGATGTCTTGCGAAGACCATGGGCACAAGGCCATGGCATATGGTGAGGAAAGGACCACGGTTGCCAAGGTTAGGCACCGGAATGCTTGGCCTTGGCTTGCCAAAGCAGGGCATTGCTGGGTTGGGCTCCCTTGGCCTTCCGGGCGCCTTGGACACTGTCTTGGGAAGACCATGGGCACAAGGCCATGGCATATGGTGGGGAATGGACCACGGTTGCCAAGGCTAGGCATATAGAGAGGAATTGCATTTTTGCCCGGATAGGCACCGGAATGCTTGGCCTTGGCTTGCCATAGCAGGGCATTGCTGGGTTGGGCTCCCTTGGCCTTCCGGGGGCCTTGGACGCTGTCTTGGGAAGACCATGGGCACAAGGCCATGGCATATAGTGAGGAATGGACCACGGTTGGCAAGGCTAGGCATATAGAGAGGAATGGACCACGGTTGCCAAGGTTGCGCAAGTTTTGGGCATTTTTTGCCCGGATATGCCCAAGTATGCCCCGATAGGCCCGTTACGCCCCGGTATGAACGCGTATGCCCGGATAGACTCGGTATGCCTTGGGATACATGCGTATGCCCCGATAGGCTTGGTACGCCCCGATATGCGCACGTGTGCCCCAGTAGGGCTCGGTATGCCCCGGTATGTACGCGTGTGCCCCGATAGGCCCGGTATGCCCCGATATGCACACGTGTGCCCCAATAGGGGTCGGTATGCCCCGGTAGGTACGCGTGTGCCCCGTAATGCACGTTTCGCAGATCTCCCCGCATGTCCCGCCCCTATATGTAATACTTACTTACTTACTTACTTTCTTTCTTGCTTGCTTGCTTGCTTGCAATGGTTGGGAGTGCCCGGCATGCCCCGCTGCAGAGACCAAGGGCGCAATGACTTGGCACCGCGGATGCCGGGACT
>NW_027518741.1:542500-547500 GCF_043159265.1 Tasmannia lanceolata | reverse complement strand
CGGAATGCTTGGCCTTGGCTTGTCCTAGCAAGGCATTGCTGGGTTGGGCTCCCTTGGCCTTTTGGGCGCCTTGGACGATGTCTTGCGAAGACCATGGGCACAAGGCCATGGCATATGGTGAGGAAAGGACCACGGTTGCCAAGGTTAGGCACCGGAATGCTTGGCCTTGGCTTGCCCTAGCAGGGCATTGCTGGGTTGGGCTCCCTTGGCCTTTTGGGCGCCTTGGACGATGTCTTGCGAAGACCATGGGCACAAGGCCATGGCATATGGTGAGGAAAGGACCACGGTTGCCAAGGTTAGGCACCGGAATGCTTGGCCTTGGCTTGCCAAAGCAGGGCATTGCTGGGTTGGGCTCCCTTGGCCTTCCGGGCGCCTTGGACACTGTCTTGGGAAGACCATGGGCACAAGGCCATGGCATATGGTGGGGAATGGACCACGGTTGCCAAGGCTAGGCATATAGAGAGGAATCGCATTTTTGCCCGGATAGGCACCGGAATGCTTGGCCTTGGCTTGCCATAGCAGGGCATTGCTGGGTTGGGCTCCCTTGGCCTTCCGGGGGCCTTGGACGCTGTCTTGGGAAGACCATGGGCACAAGGCCATGGCATATAGTGAGGAATGGACCACGGTTGGCAAGGCTAGGCATATAGAGAGGAATGGACCACGGTTGCCAAGGTTGCGCAAGTTTTGGGCATTTTTTGCCCGGATATGCCCAAGTATGCCCCGATAGGCCCGTTACGCCCCGGTATGAACGCGTATGCCCGGATAGACTCGGTATGCCTTGGGATACATGCGTATGCCCCGATAGGCTTGGTACGCCCCGATATGCGCACGTGTGCCCCAGTAGGGCTCGGTATGCCCCGGTATGCCCCGATATGCACACGTGTGCCCCAATAGGGGTCGGTATGCCCCGGTAGGTACGCGTGTGCCCCGTAATGCACGTTTCGCAGATCTCCCCGCATGTCCCGCCCCTATATGTAATACTTACTTACTTACTTACTTTCTTTCTTGCTTGCTTGCTTGCTTGCTTGCAATGGTTGGGAGTGCCCGGCATGCCCCGCTGCAGAGACCAAGGGCGCAATGACTTGGCACCGCGGATGCCGGGACTCCGGCACTTCCCGTGGCACTGATGGTTGGTTCCAAAGACAAAAGGCCGTGCAAGGCCACCGCACCGCGGATGATTTTGCTCGTGCTGGCGCCGTTGTGTGGCCAAAGAACATGCGCGAATGCTCGTGTCGGAAGGGTTGGTGTCCTGGCCCCGCGGGTGTCACGAATGCTCGGTTGCGAAGACCATGGGACCAGAGCCATGGCACGTCGGATGATGGCTCCAGCTGGCGCCCCGGCACTTTCTGTGGCATTGATGCTCGGTTTCAAAGACAAACGTGCGCAGTGCCAGGGGACCGCGGATGACTGCTCGTGCTGGCCCCGTTGGGCGGCATTGATGGTCGGTTGCAAAGAAAATGCGCGATTGCTCGTGTCGGGGCCCGGCAAGCCAAGGCCAAGCGAGCCATGGCACGTCGGATGATGGCTCCAGCTGGCGCCCCGGCACTTTCTGTGGCATTGATGCTCGGTTTCAAAGACAAACGTGCGCAGGGCCAGGGGACCGCGGATGACTGCTCGTGCTGGCCCCGTTGGGCGGCATTGATGGTCGGTTGCAAAGAAAATGCGCGATTGCTCGTGTCGGGGCCTGGCAAGCCAAGGCCAAGCGAGCCATGGCAACGCGGATGATGGCTCGCTAGTGCTGGCGCCGTGCACAGTGGCCTCGCACACTCGCCCTGCACGCTTCCCTTGCACGCAGCCTTGCACACTAGCCTCGCATGCGAGCCTTGCACCCTAGCCATGCAAACTAGCCTTGCACGGTAGCCATGCACACAAGCCGTGCACATTAGCCATGCGCACAAGCCCCGCACACTAGCCTTGCGCACAACCCTTGCACACAAGCCATGCACTCGAGCAATGCACACAAGCCTTGCACTCAAGCAATGCACACAAGCCCTGGACACTAGCCTTGCACACGGGCCTGGCACACAAGCCTTGGGCACTAGCCTTGCGCACTAGCGTTCCACATGAGCCTTGCACACTAGCCTTGGACACTAGCCTTGCACACAGGCCTTGCACACTAGGCATGCTTGGGCGAGCTGATCCCGCATCAAGTCGACGGGTCTAGGCATTCTTGGGCGCAGATCCCGCATCGTCTCGTCGCGTCTGGGCGCAAACACGTCGCGTCTCGTTGCGTCTTCAGAAGTCGTCGCTAACAGCACCTTTGGTTGCCACTGGTGGTTAGGCTGGTTGGTTGCGCAAACCCTATAGGAGGGTGGCATGCTGGTGGGCGTTTTTGCCCGGATAGGCACTAGAATGTGCAGATTTTGGGCGTTTTTGCCTGGATAGGCTAAGGAATGGGCATGCTTTGGGCGTTTTTGCCCGGATAGGCACCGGAATGCTTGGCCTTGGCTTGTCCTAGCAAGGCATTGCTGGGTTGGGCTCCCTTGGCCTTTTGGGCGCCTTGGACGATGTCTTGCGAAGACCATGGGCACAAGGCCATGGCATATGGTGAGGAAAGGACCACGGTTGCCAAGGTTAGGCACCGGAATGCTTGGCCTTGGCTTGCCAAAGCAGGGCATTGCTGGGTTGGGCTCCCTTGGCCTTCCGGGCGCCTTGGACACTGTCTTGGGAAGACCATGGGCACAAGGCCATGGCATATGGTGGGGAATGGACCACGGTTGCCAAGGCTAGGCATATAGAGAGGAATTGCATTTTTGCCCGGATAGGCACCGGAATGCTTGGCCTTGGCTTGCCATAGCAGGGCATTGCTGGGTTGGGCTCCCTTGGCCTTCCGGGGGCCTTGGACGCTGTCTTGGGAAGACCATGGGCACAAGGCCATGGCATATAGTGAGGAATGGACCACGGTTGGCAAGGCTAGGCATATAGAGAGGAATGGACCACGGTTGCCAAGGTTGCGCAAGTTTTGGGCATTTTTTGCCCGGATATGCCCAAGTATGCCCCGATAGGCCCGTTACGCCCCGGTATGAACGCGTATGCCCGGATAGACTCGGTATGCCTTGGGATACATGCGTATGCCCCGATAGGCTTGGTACGCCCCGATATGCGCACGTGTGCCCCAGTAGGGCTCGGTATGCCCCGGTATGTACGCGTGTGCCCCGATAGGCCCGGTATGCCCCGATATGCACACGTGTGCCCCAATAGGGGTCGGTATGCCCCGGTAGGTACGCGTGTGCCCCGTAATGCACGTTTCGCAGATCTCCCCGCATGTCCCGCCCCTATATGTAATACTTACTTACTTACTTACTTTCTTTCTTGCTTGCTTGCTTGCTTGCAATGGTTGGGAGTGCCCGGCATGCCCCGCTGCAGAGACCAAGGGCGCAATGACTTGGCACCGCGGATGCCGGGACTCCGGCACTTCCCGTGGCACTGATGGTTGGTTCCAAAGACAAAAGGCCGTGCAAGGCCACCGCACCGCGGATGATTTTGCTCGTGCTGGCGCCGTTGTGTGGCCAAAGAACATGCGCGAATGCTCGTGTCGGAAGGGTTGGTGTCCTGGCCCCGCGGGTGTCACGAATGCTCGGTTGCGAAGACCATGGGACCAGAGCCATGGCACGTCGGATGATGGCTCCAGCTGGCGCCCCGGCACTTTCTGTGGCATTGATGCTCGGTTTCAAAGACAAACGTGCGCAGGGCCAGGGGACCGCGGATGACTGCTCGTGCTGGCCCCGTTGGGCGGCATTGATGGTCGGTTGCAAAGAAAATGCGCGATTGCTCGTGTCGGGGCCTGGCAAGCCAAGGCCAAGCGAGCCATGGCAACGCGGATGATGGCTCCAGCTGGCGCCCCGGCACTTTCTGTGGCATTGATGCTCGGTTTCGAAGACAAACGTGCGCAGGGCCAGGGGACCGCGGAGGACTGCTCGTGCTGGCCCCGTTGGGCGGCATTGATGGTGTGTTGCAGAGAGCATGTGCGATTGCAAGTGTCGGCCGGGTTTGGGTTCCCTTGGGCTTTCGGGTGCCTTGGACGCTGTCTTGCGAAGACCATGGGCACAAGGCCCCGTCCTGGCCCCTTGTTCGATTCGCTCTCGTCTTGCGCTTGCTTCCAAGGTCCTCCATGACCTTCCCCATGGCCTTGCTAGATCCCCCCCATGACGCATGACCTCTGTCCGTTGATTGGTTTTGAGTGCACACCATGCCCGGCTTGGCACCGTGTTGTCGCGTGAGTGGCATTTGGATCGTGCATGCTGGTGGGCTACCTGCCAATGCGCACAAGCCTTGCACACTAGCCTTGCGCACGAGCCTTGCACAAAAGCCTTGGACACAAGCCTTGCGCACAAGCCATGCGCACAAGCCTTGGACGCTAGCCTTGCACACAAGCCATGCATACAAGCCTTGCTCACAAGCCTTGGGCACTGGCCCATCGCAGTAGCCTTGCACACAAGCCTTGCGCACTAGCTTTGGGCACGAGCCTTGCGCACTTGCCTTGGGCACTAGCCTTGCACACAACCCTTGGGAACTAGCCTTGCGCACCAGCCTTGCCCACAAGCCTTGCACACCAGCCTTGCACACTAGCCTTGCATACAAGCCTTGCACACTAGCCTTGCACACAGGCCATGCTCACTAGCCTTGGGCACTAGCCTTGCACACAGACCTTGGGCACTAGCCTTGCGCACTAGCCTTGCCCACGAGCCTTGCACACTAGCCTTGCACGCAGGCCTTGCACGCTAGGCATGCTTGGGCCAGCAGCTCCCGCATCAAGTCGGCGGGTGTAGGCACGGTTGGGCGCAGATCCCGCATCGCCTCGTCGCGTCTGGGCGCAAACCCGTCGCGTCTCGTTGCGTCTTCAGAAGTCGTCGCTAACAGCACCTTTGGTTGCCACTGGTGGTTAGGCGGGTTGGTTGCGCAAACCCTATAGGAGGGTGGCATGCTGCGGGGCGCTGGAATGCGCAGGCTTAGGGCGTTTTTGCCCGGATAGGCACTGGAATGTGCTGGTTTTGGGCGTT
>NW_027518741.1:522500-532500 GCF_043159265.1 Tasmannia lanceolata | reverse complement strand
AGACAAACGTGCGCAGGGCCAGGGGACCGCGGATGACTGCTCGTGCTGGCCCCGTTGGGCGGCATTGATGGTCGGTTGCAAAGAAAATGCGCGATTGCTCGTGTCGGGGCCTGGCAAGCCAAGGCCAAGCGAGCCATGGCAACGCGGATGATGGCTCGCTAGTGCTGGCGCCGTGCACAGTGGCCTCGCACACTCGCCCTGCACGCTTCCCTTGCACGCAGCCTTGCACACTAGCCTCGCATGCGAGCCTTGCACCCTAGCCATGCAAACTAGCCTTGCACGGTAGCCATGCACACAAGCCGTGCACATTAGCCATGCGCACAAGCCCCGCACACTAGCCTTGCGCACAACCCTTGCACACAAGCCATGCACTCGAGCAATGCACACAAGCCTTGCACTCAAGCAATGCACACAAGCCCTGGACACTAGCCTTGCACACGGGCCTGGCACACAAGCCTTGGGCACTAGCCTTGCGCACTAGCGTTCCACATGAGCCTTGCACACTAGCCTTGGACACTAGCCTTGCACACA
Organism: Tasmannia lanceolata; assembly: GCF_043159265.1. Classification (NCBI taxonomy): domain Eukaryota; kingdom Viridiplantae; phylum Streptophyta; class Magnoliopsida; order Canellales; family Winteraceae; genus Tasmannia; species Tasmannia lanceolata. The sequence goes on along the minus strand of NW_027518741.1, from coordinate 531,969 downwards.
GGCCTTGCACACTAGGCATGCTTGGGCGAGCTGATCCCGCATCAAGTCGACGGGTCTAGGCATTCTTGGGCGCAGATCCCGCATCGTCTCGTCGCGTCTGGGCGCAAACACGTCGCGTCTCGTTGCGTCTTCAGAAGTCGTCGCTAACAGCACCTTTGGTTGCCACTGGTGGTTAGGCTGGTTGGTTGCGCAAACCCTATAGGAGGGTGGCATGCTGGTGGGCGTTTTTGCCCGGATAGGCACTAGAATGTGCAGATTTTGGGCGTTTTTGCCTGGATAGGCTAAGGAATGGGCATGCTTTGGGCGTTTTTGCCCGGATAGGCACCGGAATGCTTGGCCTTGGCTTGTCCTAGCAAGGCATTGCTGGGTTGGGCTCCCTTGGCCTTTTGGGCGCCTTGGACGATGTCTTGCGAAGACCATGGGCACAAGGCCATGGCATATGGTGAGGAAAGGACCACGGTTGCCAAGGTTAGGCACCGGAATGCTTGGCCTTGGCTTGCCAAAGCAGGGCATTGCTGGGTTGGGCTCCCTTGGCCTTCCGGGCGCCTTGGACACTGTCTTGGGAAGACCATGGGCACAAGGCCATGGCATATGGTGGGGAATGGACCACGGTTGCCAAGGCTAGGCATATAGAGAGGAATTGCATTTTTGCCCGGATAGGCACCGGAATGCTTGGCCTTGGCTTGCCATAGCAGGGCATTGCTGGGTTGGGCTCCCTTGGCCTTCCGGGGGCCTTGGACGCTGTCTTGGGAAGACCATGGGCACAAGGCCATGGCATATAGTGAGGAATGGACCACGGTTGGCAAGGCTAGGCATATAGAGAGGAATGGACCACGGTTGCCAAGGTTGCGCAAGTTTTGGGCATTTTTTGCCCGGATATGCCCAAGTATGCCCCGATAGGCCCGTTACGCCCCGGTATGAACGCGTATGCCCGGATAGACTCGGTATGCCTTGGGATACATGCGTATGCCCCGATAGGCTTGGTACGCCCCGATATGCGCACGTGTGCCCCAGTAGGGCTCGGTATGCCCCGGTATGTACGCGTGTGCCCCGATAGGCCCGGTATGCCCCGATATGCACACGTGTGCCCCAATAGGGGTCGGTATGCCCCGGTAGGTACGCGTGTGCCCCGTAATGCACGTTTCGCAGATCTCCCCGCATGTCCCGCCCCTATATGTAATACTTACTTACTTACTTACTTTCTTTCTTGCTTGCTTGCTTGCTTGCAATGGTTGGGAGTGACCGGCATGCCCCGCTGCAGAGACCAAGGGCGCAATGACTTGGCACCGCGGATGCCGGGACTCCGGCACTTCCCGTGGCACTGATGGTTGGTTCCAAAGACAAAAGGCCGTGCAAGGCCACCGCACCGCGGATGATTTTGCTCGTGCTGGCGCCGTTGTGTGGCCAAAGAACATGCGCGAATGCTCGTGTCGGAAGGGTTGGTGTCCTGGCCCCGCGGGTGTCACGAATGCTCGGTTGCGAAGACCATGGGACCAGAGCCATGGCACGTCGGATGATGGCTCCAGCTGGCGCCCCGGCACTTTCTGTGGCATTGATGCTCGGTTTCAAAGACAAACGTGCGCAGGGCCAGGGGACCGCGGATGACTGCTCGTGCTGGCCCCGTTGGGCAGCATTGATGGTCGGTTGCAAAGAAAATGCGCGATTGCTCGTGTCGGGGCCCGGCAAGCCAAGGCCAAGCGAGCCATGGCACGTCGGATGATGGCTCCAGCTGGCGCCCCGGCACTTTCTGTGGCATTGATGCTCGGTTTCAAAGACAAACGTGCGCAGGGCCAGGGGACCGCGGATGACTGCTCGTGCTGGCCCCGTTGGGCGGCATTGATGGTCGGTTGCAAAGAAAATGCGCGATTGCTCGTGTCGGGGCCTGGCAAGCCAAGGCCAAGCGAGCCATGGCAACGCGGATGATGGCTCGCTAGTGCTGGCGCCGTGCACAGTGGCCTCGCACACTCGCCCTGCACGCTTCCCTTGCACGCAGCCTTGCACACTAGCCTCGCATGCGAGCCTTGCACCCTAGCCATGCAAACTAGCCTTGCACGGTAGCCATGCACACAAGCCGTGCACATTAGCCATGCGCACAAGCCCCGCACACTAGCCTTGCGCACAACCCTTGCACACAAGCCATGCACTCGAGCAATGCACACAAGCCTTGCACTCAAGCAATGCACACAAGCCCTGGACACTAGCCTTGCACACGGGCCTGGCACACAAGCCTTGGGCACTAGCCTTGCGCACTAGCGTTCCACATGAGCCTTGCACACTAGCCTTGGACACTAGCCTTGCACACAGGCCTTGCACACTAGGCATGCTTGGGCGAGCTGATCCCGCATCAAGTCGACGGGTCTAGGCATTCTTGGGCGCAGATCCCGCATCGTCTCGTCGCGTCTGGGCGCAAACACGTCGCGTCTCGTTGCGTCTTCAGAAGTCGTCGCTAACAGCACCTTTGGTTGCCACTGGTGGTTAGGCTGGTTGGTTGCGCAAACCCTATAGGAGGGTGGCATGCTGGTGGGCGTTTTTGCCCGGATAGGCACTAGAATGTGCAGATTTTGGGCGTTTTTGCCTGGATAGGCTAAGGAATGGGCATGCTTTGGGCGTTTTTGCCCGGATAGGCACCGGAATGCTTGGCCTTGGCTTGTCCTAGCAAGGCATTGCTGGGTTGGGCTCCCTTGGCCTTTTGGGCGCCTTGGACGATGTCTTGCGAAGACCATGGGCACAAGGCCATGGCATATGGTGAGGAAAGGACCACGGTTGCCAAGGTTAGGCACCGGAATGCTTGGCCTTGGCTTGCCAAAGCAGGGCATTGCTGGGTTGGGCTCCCTTGGCCTTCCGGGCGCCTTGGACACTGTCTTGGGAAGACCATGGGCACAAGGCCATGGCATATGGTGGGGAATGGACCACGGTTGCCAAGGCTAGGCATATAGAGAGGAATTGCATTTTTGCCCGGATAGGCACCGGAATGCTTGGCCTTGGCTTGCCATAGCAGGGCATTGCTGGGTTGGGCTCCCTTGGCCTTCCGGGGGCCTTGGACGCTGTCTTGGGAAGACCATGGGCACAAGGCCATGGCATATAGTGAGGAATGGACCACGGTTGGCAAGGCTAGGCATATAGAGAGGAATGGACCACGGTTGCCAAGGTTGCGCAAGTTTTGGGCATTTTTTGCCCGGATATGCCCAAGTATGCCCCGATAGGCCCGTTACGCCCCGGTATGAACGCGTATGCCCGGATAGACTCGGTATGCCTTGGGATACATGCGTATGCCCCGATATGCGCACGTGTGCCCCAGTAGGGCTCGGTATGCCCCGGTATGTACGCGTGTGCCCCGATAGGCCCGGTATGCCCCGATATGCACACGTGTGCCCCAATAGGGGTCGGTATGCCCCGGTAGGTACGCGTGTGCCCCGTAATGCACGTTTCGCAGATCTCCCCGCATGTCCCGCCCCTATATGTAATACTTACTTACTTACTTACTTTCTTTCTTGCTTGCTTGCTTGCTTGCAATGGTTGGGAGTGCCCGGCATGCCCCGCTGCAGAGACCAAGGGCGCAATGACTTGGCACCGCGGATGCCGGGACTCCGGCACTTCCCGTGGCACTGATGGTTGGTTCCAAAGACAAAAGGCCGTGCAAGGCCACCGCACCGCGGATGATTTTGCTCGTGCTGGCGCCGTTGTGTGGCCAAAGAACATGCGCGAATGCTCGTGTCGGAAGGGTTGGTGTCCTGGCCCCGCGGGTGTCACGAATGCTCGGTTGCGAAGACCATGGGACCAGAGCCATGGCACGTCGGATGATGGCTCCAGCTGGCGCCCCGGCACTTTCTGTGGCATTGATGCTCGGTTTCAAAGACAAACGTGCGCAGTGCCAGGGGACCGCGGATGACTGCTCGTGCTGGCCCCGTTGGGCGGCATTGATGGTCGGTTGCAAAGAAAATGCGCGATTGCTCGTGTCGGGGCCCGGCAAGCCAAGGCCAAGCGAGCCATGGCACGTCGGATGATGGCTCCAGCTGGCGCCCCGGCACTTTCTGTGGCATTGATGCTCGGTTTCAAAGACAAACGTGCGCAGGGCCAGGGGACCGCGGATGACTGCTCGTGCTGGCCCCGTTGGGCGGCATTGATGGTCGGTTGCAAAGAAAATGCGCGATTGCTCGTGTCGGGGCCTGGCAAGCCAAGGCCAAGCGAGCCATGGCAACGCGGATGATGGCTCGCTAGTGCTGGCGCCGTGCACAGTGGCCTCGCACACTCGCCCTGCACGCTTCCCTTGCACGCAGCCTTGCACACTAGCCTCGCATGCGAGCCTTGCACCCTAGCCATGCAAACTAGCCTTGCACGGTAGCCATGCACACAAGCCGTGCACATTAGCCATGCGCACAAGCCCCGCACACTAGCCTTGCGCACAACCCTTGCACACAAGCCATGCACTCGAGCAATGCACACAAGCCTTGCACTCAAGCAATGCACACAAGCCCTGGACACTAGCCTTGCACACGGGCCTGGCACACAAGCCTTGGGCACTAGCCTTGCGCACTAGCGTTCCACATGAGCCTTGCACACTAGCCTTGGACACTAGCCTTGCACACAGGCCTTGCACACTAGGCATGCTTGGGCGAGCTGATCCCGCATCAAGTCGACGGGTCTAGGCATTCTTGGGCGCAGATCCCGCATCGTCTCGTCGCGTCTGGGCGCAAACACGTCGCGTCTCGTTGCGTCTTCAGAAGTCGTCGCTAACAGCACCTTTGGTTGCCACTGGTGGTTAGGCTGGTTGGTTGCGCAAACCCTATAGGAGGGTGGCATGCTGGTGGGCGTTTTTGCCCGGATAGGCACTAGAATGTGCAGATTTTGGGCGTTTTTGCCTGGATAGGCTAAGGAATGGGCATGCTTTGGGCGTTTTTGCCCGGATAGGCACCGGAATGCTTGGCCTTGGCTTGTCCTAGCAAGGCATTGCTGGGTTGGGCTCCCTTGGCCTTTTGGGCGCCTTGGACGATGTCTTGCGAAGACCATGGGCACAAGGCCATGGCATATGGTGAGGAAAGGACCACGGTTGCCAAGGTTAGGCACCGGAATGCTTGGCCTTGGCTTGCCAAAGCAGGGCATTGCTGGGTTGGGCTCCCTTGGCCTTCCGGGCGCCTTGGACACTGTCTTGGGAAGACCATGGGCACAAGGCCATGGCATATGGTGGGGAATGGACCACGGTTGCCAAGGCTAGGCATATAGAGAGGAATTGCATTTTTGCCCGGATAGGCACCGGAATGCTTGGCCTTGGCTTGCCATAGCAGGGCATTGCTGGGTTGGGCTCCCTTGGCCTTCCGGGGGCCTTGGACGCTGTCTTGGGAAGACCATGGGCACAAGGCCATGGCATATAGTGAGGAATGGACCACAGTTGGCAAGGCTAGGCATATAGAGAGGAATGGACCACGGTTGCCAAGGTTGCGCAAGTTTTGGGCATTTTTTGCCCGGATATGCCCAAGTATGCCCCGATAGGCCCGTTACGCCCCGGTATGAACGCGTATGCCCGGATAGACTCGGTATGCCTTGGGATACATGCGTATGCCCCGATATGCGCACGTGTGCCCCAGTAGGGCTCGGTATGCCCCGGTATGTACGCGTGTGCCCCGATAGGCCCGGTATGCCCCGATATGCACACGTGTGCCCCAATAGGGGTCGGTATGCCCCGGTAGGTACGCGTGTGCCCCGTAATGCACGTTTCGCAGATCTCCCCGCATGTCCCGCCCCTATATGTAATACTTACTTACTTACTTACTTTCTTTCTTGCTTGCTTGCTTGCTTGCAATGGTTGGGAGTGCCCGGCATGCCCCGCTGCAGAGACCAAGGGCGCAATGACTTGGCACCGCGGATGCCGGGACTCCGGCACTTCCCGTGGCACTGATGGTTGGTTCCAAAGACAAAAGGCCGTGCAAGGCCACCGCACCGCGGATGATTTTGCTCGTGCTGGCGCCGTTGTGTGGCCAAAGAACATGCGCGAATGCTCGTGTCGGAAGGGTTGGTGTCCTGGCCCCGCGGGTGTCACGAATGCTCGGTTGCGAAGACCATGGGACCAGAGCCATGGCACGTCGGATGATGGCTCCAGCTGGCGCCCCGGCACTTTCTGTGGCATTGATGCTCGGTTTCAAAGACAAACGTGCGCAGGGCCAGGGGACCGCGGATGACTGCTCGTGCTGGCCCCGTTGGGCAGCATTGATGGTCGGTTGCAAAGAAAATGCGCGATTGCTCGTGTCGGGGCCCGGCAAGCCAAGGCCAAGCGAGCCATGGCACGTCGGATGATGGCTCCAGCTGGCGCCCCGGCACTTTCTGTGGCATTGATGCTCGGTTTCAAAGACAAACGTGCGCAGGGCCAGGGGACCGCGGATGACTGCTCGTGCTGGCCCCGTTGGGCGGCATTGATGGTCGGTTGCAAAGAAAATGCGCGATTGCTCGTGTCGGGGCCTGGCAAGCCAAGGCCAAGCGAGCCATGGCAACGCGGATGATGGCTCGCTAGTGCTGGCGCCGTGCACAGTGGCCTCGCACACTCGCCCTGCACGCTTCCCTTGCACGCAGCCTTGCACACTAGCCTCGCATGCGAGCCTTGCACCCTAGCCATGCAAACTAGCCTTGCACGGTAGCCATGCACACAAGCCGTGCACATTAGCCATGCGCACAAGCCCCGCACACTAGCCTTGCGCACAACCCTTGCACACAAGCCATGCACTCGAGCAATGCACACAAGCCTTGCACTCAAGCAATGCACACAAGCCCTGGACACTAGCCTTGCACACGGGCCTGGCACACAAGCCTTTGGCACTAGCCTTGCGCACTAGCGTTCCACATGAGCCTTGCACACTAGCCTTGGACACTAGCCTTGCACACAGGCCTTGCACACTAGGCATGCTTGGGCGAGCTGATCCCGCATCAAGTCGACGGGTCTAGGCATTCTTGGGCGCAGATCCCGCATCGTCTCGTCGCGTCTGGGCGCAAACACGTCGCGTCTCGTTGCGTCTTCAGAAGTCGTCGCTAACAGCACCTTTGGTTGCCACTGGTGGTTAGGCTGGTTGGTTGCGCAAACCCTATAGGAGGGTGGCATGCTGGTGGGCGTTTTTGCCCGGATAGGCACTAGAATGTGCAGATTTTGGGCGTTTTTGCCTGGATAGGCTAAGGAATGGGCATGCTTTGGGCGTTTTTGCCCGGATAGGCACCGGAATGCTTGGCCTTGGCTTGTCCTAGCAAGGCATTGCTGGGTTGGGCTCCCTTGGCCTTTTGGGCGCCTTGGACGATGTCTTGCGAAGACCATGGGCACAAGGCCATGGCATATGGTGAGGAAAGGACCACGGTTGCCAAGGTTAGGCACCGGAATGCTTGGCCTTGGCTTGCCAAAGCAGGGCATTGCTGGGTTGGGCTCCCTTGGCCTTCCGGGCGCCTTGGACACTGTCTTGGGAAGACCATGGGCACAAGGCCATGGCATATGGTGGGGAATGGACCACGGTTGCCAAGGCTAGGCATATAGAGAGGAATTGCATTTTTGCCCGGATAGGCACCGGAATGCTTGGCCTTGGCTTGCCATAGCAGGGCATTGCTGGGTTGGGCTCCCTTGGCCTTCCGGGGGCCTTGGACGCTGTCTTGGGAAGACCATGGGCACAAGGCCATGGCATATAGTGAGGAATGGACCACGGTTGGCAAGGCTAGGCATATAGAGAGGAATGGACCACGGTTGCCAAGGTTGCGCAAGTTTTGGGCATTTTTTGCCCGGATATGCCCAAGTATGCCCCGATAGGCCCGTTACGCCCCGGTATGAACGCGTATGCCCGGATAGACTCGGTATGCCTTGGGATACATGCGTATGCCCCGATAGGCTTGGTACGCCCCGATATGCGCACGTGTGCCCCAGTAGGGCTCGGTATGCCCCGGTATGTACGCGTGTGCCCCGATAGGCCCGGTATGCCCCGATATGCACACGTGTGCCCCAATAGGGGTCGGTATGCCCCGGTAGGTACGCGTGTGCCCCGTAATGCACGTTTCGCAGATCTCCCCGCATGTCCCGCCCCTATATGTAATACTTACTTACTTACTTACTTTCTTTCTTGCTTGCTTGCTTGCTTGCAATGGTTGGGAGTGCCCGGCATGCCCCGCTGCAGAGACCAAGGGCGCAATGACTTGGCACCGCGGATGCCGGGACTCCGGCACTTCCCGTGGCACTGATGGTTGGTTCCAAAGACAAAAGGCCGTGCAAGGCCACCACACCGCGGATGATTTTGCTCGTGCTGGCGCCGTTGTGTGGCCAAAGAACATGCGCGAATGCTCGTGTCGGAAGGGTTGGTGTCCTGGCCCCGCGGGTGTCACGAATGCTCGGTTGCGAAGACCATGGGACCAGAGCCATGGCACGTCGGATGATGGCTCCAGCTGGCGCCCCGGCACTTTCTGTGGCATTGATGCTCGGTTTCAAAGACAAACGTGCGCAGGGCCAGGGGACCGCGGATGACTGCTCGTGCTGGCCCCGTTGGGCGGCATTGATGGTCGGTTGCAAAGAAAATGCGCGATTGCTCGTGTCGGGGCCTGGCAAGCCAAGGCCAAGCGAGCCATGGCAACGCGGATGATGGCTCCAGCTGGCGCCCCGGCACTTTCTGTGGCATTGATGCTCGGTTTCGAAGACAAACGTGCGCAGGGCCAGGGGACCGCGGAGGACTGCTCGTGCTGGCCCCGTTGGGCGGCATTGATGGTGTGTTGCAGAGAGCATGTGCGATTGCAAGTGTCGGCCGGGTTTGGGTTCCCTTGGGCTTTCGGGTGCCTTGGACGCTGTCTTGCGAAGACCATGGGCACAAGGCCCCGTCCTGGCCCCTTGTTCGATTCGCTCTCGTCTTGCGCTTGCTTCCAAGGTCCTCCATGACCTTCCCCATGGCCTTGCTAGATCCCCCCCATGACGCATGACCTCTGTCCGTTGATTGGTTTTGAGTGCACACCATGCCCGGCTTGGCACCGTGTTGTCGCGTGAGTGGCATTTGGATCGTGCATGCTGGTGGGCTACCTGCCAATGCGCACAAGCCTTGCACACTAGCCTTGCGCACGAGCCTTGCACAAAAGCCTTGGACACAAGCCTTGCGCACAAGCCATGCGCACAAGCCTTGGACGCTAGCCTTGCACACAAGCCATGCATACAAGCCTTGCTCACAAGCCTTGGGCACTGGCCCATCGCAGTAGCCTTGCACACAAGCCTTGCGCACTAGCTTTGGGCACGAGCCTTGCGCACTTGCCTTGGGCACTAGCCTTGCACACAACCCTTGGGAACTAGCCTTGCGCACCAGCCTTGCCCACAAGCCTTGCACACCAGCCTTGCACACTAGCCTTGCATACAAGCCTTGCACACTAGCCTTGCACACAGGCCATGCTCACTAGCCTTGGGCACTAGCCTTGCACACAGACCTTGGGCACTAGCCTTGCGCACTAGCCTTGCCCACGAGCCTTGCACACTAGCCTT
>NW_027518741.1:510000-512500 GCF_043159265.1 Tasmannia lanceolata | reverse complement strand
ATGCTCGGTTGCGAAGACCATGGGACCAGAGCCATGGCACGTCGGATGATGGCTCCAGCTGGCGCCCCGGCACTTTCTGTGGCATTGATGCTCGGTTTCAAAGACAAACGTGCGCAGTGCCAGGGGACCGCGGATGACTGCTCGTGCTGGCCCCGTTGGGCGGCATTGATGGTCGGTTGCAAAGAAAATGCGCGATTGCTCGTGTCGGGGCCCGGCAAGCCAAGGCCAAGCGAGCCATGGCACGTCGGATGATGGCTCCAGCTGGCGCCCCGGCACTTTCTGTGGCATTGATGCTCGGTTTCAAAGACAAACGTGCGCAGGGCCAGGGGACCGCGGATGACTGCTCGTGCTGGCCCCGTTGGGCGGCATTGATGGTCGGTTGCAAAGAAAATGCGCGATTGCTCGTGTCGGGGCCTGGCAAGCCAAGGCCAAGCGAGCCATGGCAACGCGGATGATGGCTCGCTAGTGCTGGCGCCGTGCACAGTGGCCTCGCACACTCGCCCTGCACGCTTCCCTTGCACGCAGCCTTGCACACTAGCCTCGCATGCGAGCCTTGCACCCTAGCCATGCAAACTAGCCTTGCACGGTAGCCATGCACACAAGCCGTGCACATTAGCCATGCGCACAAGCCCCGCACACTAGCCTTGCGCACAACCCTTGCACACAAGCCATGCACTCGAGCAATGCACACAAGCCTTGCACTCAAGCAATGCACACAAGCCCTGGACACTAGCCTTGCACACGGGCCTGGCACACAAGCCTTGGGCACTAGCCTTGCGCACTAGCGTTCCACATGAGCCTTGCACACTAGCCTTGGACACTAGCCTTGCACACAGGCCTTGCACACTAGGCATGCTTGGGCGAGCTGATCCCGCATCAAGTCGACGGGTCTAGGCATTCTTGGGCGCAGATCCCGCATCGTCTCGTCGCGTCTGGGCGCAAACACGTCGCGTCTCGTTGCGTCTTCAGAAGTCGTCGCTAACAGCACCTTTGGTTGCCACTGGTGGTTAGGCTGGTTGGTTGCGCAAACCCTATAGGAGGGTGGCATGCTGGTGGGCGTTTTTGCCCGGATAGGCACTAGAATGTGCAGATTTTGGGCGTTTTTGCCTGGATAGGCTAAGGAATGGGCATGCTTTGGGCGTTTTTGCCCGGATAGGCACCGGAATGCTTGGCCTTGGCTTGTCCTAGCAAGGCATTGCTGGGTTGGGCTCCCTTGGCCTTTTGGGCGCCTTGGACGATGTCTTGCGAAGACCATGGGCACAAGGCCATGGCATATGGTGAGGAAAGGACCACGGTTGCCAAGGTTAGGCACCGGAATGCTTGGCCTTGGCTTGCCAAAGCAGGGCATTGCTGGGTTGGGCTCCCTTGGCCTTCCGGGCGCCTTGGACACTGTCTTGGGAAGACCATGGGCACAAGGCCATGGCATATGGTGGGGAATGGACCACGGTTGCCAAGGCTAGGCATATAGAGAGGAATCGCATTTTTGCCCGGATAGGCACCGGAATGCTTGGCCTTGGCTTGCCATAGCAGGGCATTGCTGGGTTGGGCTCCCTTGGCCTTCCGGGGGCCTTGGACGCTGTCTTGGGAAGACCATGGGCACAAGGCCATGGCATATAGTGAGGAATGGACCACGGTTGGCAAGGCTAGGCATATAGAGAGGAATGGACCACGGTTGCCAAGGTTGCGCAAGTTTTGGGCATTTTTTGCCCGGATATGCCCAAGTATGCCCCGATAGGCCCGTTACGCCCCGGTATGAACGCGTATGCCCGGATAGACTCGGTATGCCTTGGGATACATGCGTATGCCCCGATAGGCTTGGTACGCCCCGATATGCGCACGTGTGCCCCAGTAGGGCTCGGTATGCCCCGGTATGTACGCGTGTGCCCCGATAGGCCCGGTATGCCCCGATATGCACACGTGTGCCCCAATAGGGGTCGGTATGCCCCGGTAGGTACGCGTGTGCCCCGTAATGCACGTTTCGCAGATCTCCCCGCATGTCCCGCCCCTATATGTAATACTTACTTACTTACTTACTTTCTTTCTTGCTTGCTTGCTTGCTTGCAATGGTTGGGAGTGCCCGGCATGCCCCGCTGCAGAGACCAAGGGCGCAATGACTTGGCACCGCGGATGCCGGGACTCCGGCACTTCCCGTGGCACTGATGGTTGGTTCCAAAGACAAAAGGCCGTGCAAGGCCACCGCACCGCGGATGATTTTGCTCGTGCTGGCGCCGTTGTGTGGCCAAAGAACATGCGCGAATGCTCGTGTCGGAAGGGTTGGTGTCCTGGCCCCGCGGGTGTCACGAATGCTCGGTTGCGAAGACCATGGGACCAGAGCCATGGCACGTCGGATGATGGCTCCAGCTGGCGCCCCGGCACTTTCTGTGGCATTGATGCTCGGTTTCAAAGACAAACGTGCGCAGGGCCAGGGGACCGCGGATGACTGCTCGTGCTGGCCCCGTTGGGCGGCATTGATGGTCGGTTGCAAAGAAAATGCGCGATT
>NW_027518741.1:492500-500000 GCF_043159265.1 Tasmannia lanceolata | reverse complement strand
CCTTCCGGGCGCCTTGGACACTGTCTTGGGAAGACCATGGGCACAAGGCCATGGCATATGGTGGGGAATGGACCACGGTTGCCAAGGCTAGGCATATAGAGAGGAATCGCATTTTTGCCCGGATAGGCACCGGAATGCTTGGCCTTGGCTTGCCATAGCAGGGCATTGCTGGGTTGGGCTCCCTTGGCCTTCCGGGGGCCTTGGACGCTGTCTTGGGAAGACCATGGGCACAAGGCCATGGCATATAGTGAGGAATGGACCACGGTTGGCAAGGCTAGGCATATAGAGAGGAATGGACCACGGTTGCCAAGGTTGCGCAAGTTTTGGGCATTTTTTGCCCGGATATGCCCAAGTATGCCCCGATAGGCCCGTTACGCCCCGGTATGAACGCGTATGCCCGGATAGACTCGGTATGCCTTGGGATACATGCGTATGCCCCGATAGGCTTGGTACGCCCCGATATGCGCACGTGTGCCCCAGTAGGGCTCGGTATGCCCCGGTATGTACGCGTGTGCCCCGATAGGCCCGGTATGCCCCGATAGGCCCGGTATGCCCCGATATGCACACGTGTGCCCCAATAGGGGTCGGTATGCCCCGGTAGGTACGCGTGTGCCCCGTAATGCACGTTTCGCAGATCTCCCCGCATGTCCCGCCCCTATATGTAATACTTACTTACTTACTTACTTTCTTTCTTGCTTGCTTGCTTGCTTGCAATGGTTGGGAGTGCCCGGCATGCCCCGCTGCAGAGACCAAGGGCGCAATGACTTGGCACCGCGGATGCCGGGACTCCGGCACTTCCCGTGGCACTGATGGTTGGTTCCAAAGACAAAAGGCCGTGCAAGGCCACCGCACCGCGGATGATTTTGCTCGTGCTGGCGCCGTTGTGTGGCCAAAGAACATGCGCGAATGCTCGTGTCGGAAGGGTTGGTGTCCTGGCCCCGCGGGTGTCACGAATGCTCGGTTGCGAAGACCATGGGACCAGAGCCATGGCACGTCGGATGATGGCTCCAGCTGGCGCCCCGGCACTTTCTGTGGCATTGATGCTCGGTTTCAAAGACAAACGTGCGCAGGGCCAGGGGACCGCGGATGACTGCTCGTGCTGGCCCCGTTGGGCGGCATTGATGGTCGGTTGCAAAGAAAATGCGCGATTGCTCGTGTCGGGGCCCGGCAAGCCAAGGCCAAGCGAGCCATGGCACGTCGGATGATGGCTCCAGCTGGCGCCCCGGCACTTTCTGTGGCATTGATGCTCGGTTTCAAAGACAAACGTGCGCAGGGCCAGGGGACCGCGGAGGACTGCTCGTGCTGGCCCCGTTGGGCGGCATTGATGGTCGGTTGCAAAGAAAATGCGCGATTGCTCGTGTCGGGGCCTGGCAAGCCAAGGCCAAGCGAGCCATGGCAACGCGGATGATGGCTCGCTAGTGCTGGCGCCGTGCACAGTGGCCTCGCACACTCGCCCTGCACGCTTCCCTTGCACGCAGCCTTGCACACTAGCCTCGCATGCGAGCCTTGCACCCTAGCCAAGCAAACTAGCCTTGCACGGTAGCCATGCACACAAGCCGTGCACATTAGCCATGCGCACAAGCCCCGCACACTAGCCTTGCGCACAACCCTTGCACACAAGCCATGCACTCGAGCAATGCACACAAGCCTTGCACTCAAGCAATGCACACAAGCCCTGGACACTAGCCTTGCACACGGGCCTGGCACACAAGCCTTGGGCACTAGCCTTGCGCACTAGCGTTCCACATGAGCCTTGCACACTAGCCTTGGACACTAGCCTTGCACACAGGCCTTGCACACTAGGCATGCTTGGGCGAGCTGATCCCGCATCAAGTCGACGGGTCTAGGCATTCTTGGGCGCAGATCCCGCATCGTCTCGTCGCGTCTGGGCGCAAACACGTCGCGTCTCGTTGCGTCTTCAGAAGTCGTCGCTAACAGCACCTTTGGTTGCCACTGGTGGTTAGGCTGGTTGGTTGCGCAAACCCTATAGGAGGGTGGCATGCTGGTGGGCGTTTTTGCCCGGATAGGCACTAGAATGTGCAGATTTTGGGCGTTTTTGCCTGGATAGGCTAAGGAATGGGCATGCTTTGGGCGTTTTTGCCCGGATAGGCACCGGAATGCTTGGCCTTGGCTTGTCCTAGCAAGGCATTGCTGGGTTGGGCTCCCTTGGCCTTTTGGGCGCCTTGGACGATGTCTTGCGAAGACCATGGGCACAAGGCCATGGCATATGGTGAGGAAAGGACCACGGTTGCCAAGGTTAGGCACCGGAATGCTTGGCCTTGGCTTGCCAAAGCAGGGCATTGCTGGGTTGGGCTCCCTTGGCCTTCCGGGCGCCTTGGACACTGTCTTGGGAAGACCATGGGCACAAGGCCATGGCATATGGTGGGGAATGGACCACGGTTGCCAAGGCTAGGCATATAGAGAGGAATTGCATTTTTGCCCGGATAGGCACCGGAATGCTTGGCCTTGGCTTGCCGTAGCAGGGCATTGCTGGGTTGGGCTCCCTTGGCCTTCCGGGGGCCTTGGACGCTGTCTTGGGAAGACCATGGGCACAAGGCCATGGCATATAGTGAGGAATGGACCACGGTTGGCAAGGCTAGGCATATAGAGAGGAATGGACCACGGTTGCCAAGGTTGCGCAAGTTTTGGGCATTTTTTGCCCGGATATGCCCAAGTATGCCCCGATAGGCCCGTTACGCCCCGGTATGAACGCGTATGCCCGGATAGACTCGGTATGCCTTGGGATACATGCGTATGCCCCGATAGGCTTGGTACGCCCCGATATGCGCACGTGTGCCCCAGTAGGGCTCGGTATGCCCCGGTATGTACGCGTGTGCCCCGATAGGCCCGGTATGCCCCGATATGCACACGTGTGCCCCAATAGGGGTCGGTATGCCCCGGTAGGTACGCGTGTGCCCCGTAATGCACGTTTCGCAGATCTCCCCGCATGTCCCGCCCCTATATGTAATACTTACTTACTTACTTACTTTCTTTCTTGCTTGCTTGCTTGCTTGCAATGGTTGGGAGTGCCCGGCATGCTCCGCTGCAGAGACCAAGGGCGCAATGACTTGGCACCGCGGATGCCGGGACTCCGGCACTTCCCGTGGCACTGATGGTTGGTTCCAAAGACAAAAGGCCGTGCAAGGCCACCGCACCGCGGATGATTTTGCTCGTGCTGGCGCCGTTGTGTGGCCAAAGAACATGCGCGAATGCTCGTGTCGGAAGGGTTGGTGTCCTGGCCCCGCGGGTGTCACGAATGCTCGGTTGCGAAGACCATGGGACCAGAGCCATGGCACGTCGGATGATGGCTCCAGCTGGCGCCCCGGCACTTTCTGTGGCATTGATGCTCGGTTTCAAAGACAAACGTGCGCAGTGCCAGGGGACCGCGGATGACTGCTCGTGCTGGCCCCGTTGGGCGGCATTGATGGTCGGTTGCAAAGAAAATGCGCGATTGCTCGTGTCGGGGCCCGGCAAGCCAAGGCCAAGCGAGCCATGGCACGTCGGATGATGGCTCCAGCTGGCGCCCCGGCACTTTCTGTGGCATTGATGCTCGGTTTCAAAGACAAACGTGCGCAGGGCCAGGGGACCGCGGATGACTGCTCGTGCTGGCCCCGTTGGGCGGCATTGATGGTCGGTTGCAAAGAAAATGCGCGATTGCTCGTGTCGGGGCCTGGCAAGCCAAGGCCAAGCGAGCCATGGCAACGCGGATGATGGCTCGCTAGTGCTGGCGCCGTGCACAGTGGCCTCGCACACTCGCCCTGCACGCTTCCCTTGCACGCAGCCTTGCACACTAGCCTCGCATGCGAGCCTTGCACCCTAGCCATGCAAACTAGCCTTGCACGGTAGCCATGCACACAAGCCGTGCACATTAGCCATGCGCACAAGCCCCGCACACTAGCCTTGCGCACAACCCTTGCACACAAGCCATGCACTCGAGCAATGCACACAAGCCTTGCACTCAAGCAATGCACACAAGCCCTGGACACTAGCCTTGCACACGGGCCTGGCACACAAGCCTTGGGCACTAGCCTTGCGCACTAGCGTTCCACATGAGCCTTGCACACTAGCCTTGGACACTAGCCTTGCACACAGGCCTTGCACACTAGGCATGCTTGGGCGAGCTGATCCCGCATCAAGTCGACGGGTCTAGGCATTCTTGGGCGCAGATCCCGCATCGTCTCGTCGCGTCTGGGCGCAAACACGTCGCGTCTCGTTGCGTCTTCAGAAGTCGTCGCTAACAGCACCTTTGGTTGCCACTGGTGGTTAGGCTGGTTGGTTGCGCAAACCCTATAGGAGGGTGGCATGCTGGTGGGCGTTTTTGCCCGGATAGGCACTAGAATGTGCAGATTTTGGGCGTTTTTGCCTGGATAGGCTAAGGAATGGGCATGCTTTGGGCGTTTTTGCCCGGATAGGCACCGGAATGCTTGGCCTTGGCTTGTCCTAGCAAGGCATTGCTGGGTTGGGCTCCCTTGGCCTTTTGGGCGCCTTGGACGATGTCTTGCGAAGACCATGGGCACAAGGCCATGGCATATGGTGAGGAAAGGACCACGGTTGCCAAGGTTAGGCACCGGAATGCTTGGCCTTGGCTTGCCAAAGCAGGGCATTGCTGGGTTGGGCTCCCTTGGCCTTCCGGGCGCCTTGGACACTGTCTTGGGAAGACCATGGGCACAAGGCCATGGCATATGGTGGGGAATGGACCACGGTTGCCAAGGCTAGGCATATAGAGAGGAATTGCATTTTTGCCCGGATAGGCACCGGAATGCTTGGCCTTGGCTTGCCATAGGAGGGCATTGCTGGGTTGGGCTCCCTTGGCCTTCCGGGGGCCTTGGACGCTGTCTTGGGAAGACCATGGGCACAAGGCCATGGCATATAGTGAGGAATGGACCACGGTTGGCAAGGCTAGGCATATAGAGAGGAATGGACCACGGTTGCCAAGGTTGCGCAAGTTTTGGGCATTTTTTGCCCGGATATGCCCAAGTATGCCCCGATAGGCCCGTTACGCCCCGGTATGAACGCGTATGCCCGGATAGACTCGGTATGCCTTGGGATACATGCGTATGCCCCGATAGGCTTGGTACGCCCCGATATGCGCACGTGTGCCCCAGTAGGGCTCGGTATGCCCCGGTATGTACGCGTGTGCCCCGATAGGCCCGGTATGCCCCGATATGCACACGTGTGCCCCAATAGGGGTCGGTATGCCCCGGTAGGTACGCGTGTGCCCCGTAATGCACGTTTCGCAGATCTCCCCGCATGTCCCGCCCCTATATGTAATACTTACTTACTTACTTACTTTCTTTCTTGCTTGCTTGCTTGCTTGCAATGGTTGGGAGTGCCCGGCATGCCCCGCTGCAGAGACCAAGGGCGCAATGACTTGGCACCGCGGATGCCGGGACTCCGGCACTTCCCGTGGCACTGATGGTTGGTTCCAAAGACAAAAGGCCGTGCAAGGCCACCGCACCGCGGATGATTTTGCTCGTGCTGGCGCCGTTGTGTGGCCAAAGAACATGCGCGAATGCTCGTGTCGGAAGGGTTGGTGTCCTGGCCCCGCGGGTGTCACGAATGCTCGGTTGCGAAGACCATGGGACCAGAGCCATGGCACGTCGGATGATGGCTCCAGCTGGCGCCCCGGCACTTTCTGTGGCATTGATGCTCGGTTTCAAAGACAAACGTGCGCAGTGCCAGGGGACCGCGGATGACTGCTCGTGCTGGCCCCGTTGGGCGGCATTGATGGTCGGTTGCAAAGAAAATGCGCGATTGCTCGTGTCGGGGCCCGGCAAGCCAAGGCCAAGCGAGCCATGGCACGTCGGATGATGGCTCCAGCTGGCGCCCCGGCACTTTCTGTGGCATTGATGCTCGGTTTCAAAGACAAACGTGCGCAGGGCCAGGGGACCGCGAATGACTGCTCGTGCTGGCCCCGTTGGGCGGCATTGATGGTCGGTTGCAAAGAAAATGCGCGATTGCTCGTGTCGGGGCCTGGCAAGCCAAGGCCAAGCGAGCCATGGCAACGCGGATGATGGCTCGCTAGTGCTGGCGCCGTGCACAGTGGCCTCGCACACTCGCCCTGCACGCTTCCCTTGCACGCAGCCTTGCACACTAGCCTCGCATGCGAGCCTTGCACCCTAGCCATGCAAACTAGCCTTGCACGGTAGCCATGCACACAAGCCGTGCACATTAGCCATGCGCACAAGCCCCGCACACTAGCCTTGCGCACAACCCTTGCACACAAGCCATGCACTCGAGCAATGCACACAAGCCTTGCACTCAAGCAATGCACACAAGCCCTGGACACTAGCCTTGCACACGGGCCTGGCACACAAGCCTTGGGCACTAGCCTTGCGCACTAGCGTTCCACATGAGCCTTGCACACTAGCCTTGGACACTAGCCTTGCACACAGGCCTTGCACACTAGGCATGCTTGGGCGAGCTGATCCCGCATCAAGTCGACGGGTCTAGGCATTCTTGGGCGCAGATCCCGCATCGTCTCGTCGCGTCTGGGCGCAAACACGTCGCGTCTCGTTGCGTCTTCAGAAGTCGTCGCTAACAGCACCTTTGGTTGCCACTGGTGGTTAGGCTGGTTGGTTGCGCAAACCCTATAGGAGGGTGGCATGCTGGTGGGCGTTTTTGCCCGGATAGGCACTAGAATGTGCAGATTTTGGGCGTTTTTGCCTGGATAGGCTAAGGAATGGGCATGCTTTGGGCGTTTTTGCCCGGATAGGCACCGGAATGCTTGGCCTTGGCTTGTCCTAGCAAGGCATTGCTGGGTTGGGCTCCCTTGGCCTTTTGGGCGCCTTGGACGATGTCTTGCGAAGACCATGGGCACAAGGCCATGGCATATGGTGAGGAAAGGACCACGGTTGCCAAGGTTAGGCACCGGAATGCTTGGCCTTGGCTTGCCAAAGCAGGGCATTGCTGGGTTGGGCTCCCTTGGCCTTCCGGGCGCCTTGGACACTGTCTTGGGAAGACCATGGGCACAAGGCCATGGCATATGGTGGGGAATGGACCACGGTTGCCAAGGCTAGGCATATAGAGAGGAATCGCATTTTTGCCCGGATAGGCACCGGAATGCTTGGCCTTGGCTTGCCATAGCAGGGCATTGCTGGGTTGGGCTCCCTTGGCCTTCCGGGGGCCTTGGACGCTGTCTTGGGAAGACCATGGGCACAAGGCCATGGCATATAGTGAGGAATGGACCACGGTTGGCAAGGCTAGGCATATAGAGAGGAATGGACCACGGTTGCCAAGGTTGCGCAAGTTTTGGGCATTTTTTGCCCGGATATGCCCAAGTATGCCCCGATAGGCCCGTTACGCCCCGGTATGAACGCGTATGCCCGGATAGACTCGGTATGCCTTGGGATACATGCGTATGCCCCGATAGGCTTGGTACGCCCCGATATGCGCACGTGTGCCCCAGTAGGGCTCGGTATGCCCCGGTATGTACGCGTGTGCCCCGATAGGCCCGGTATGCCCCGATATGCACACGTGTGCCCCAATAGGGGTCGGTAT
>NW_027518741.1:477500-482500 GCF_043159265.1 Tasmannia lanceolata | reverse complement strand
GTCTTCAGAAGTCGTCGCTAACAGCACCTTTGGTTGCCACTGGTGGTTAGGCTGGTTGGTTGCGCAAACCCTATAGGAGGGTGGCATGCTGGTGGGCGTTTTTGCCCGGATAGGCACTAGAATGTGCAGATTTTGGGCGTTTTTGCCTGGATAGGCTAAGGAATGGGCATGCTTTGGGCGTTTTTGCCCGGATAGGCACCGGAATGCTTGGCCTTGGCTTGTCCTAGCAAGGCATTGCTGGGTTGGGCTCCCTTGGCCTTTTGGGCGCCTTGGACGATGTCTTGCGAAGACCATGGGCACAAGGCCATGGCATATGGTGAAGAAAGGACCACGGTTGCCAAGGTTAGGCACCGGAATGCTTGGCCTTGGCTTGCCCTAGCAGGGCATTGCTGGGTTGGGCTCCCTTGGCCTTTTGGGCGCCTTGGACGATGTCTTGCGAAGACCATGGGCACAAGGCCATGGCATATGGTGAGGAAAGGACCACGGTTGCCAAGGTTAGGCACCGGAATGCTTGGCCTTGGCTTGCCAAAGCAGGGCATTGCTGGGTTGGGCTCCCTTGGCCTTCCGGGCGCCTTGGACACTGTCTTGGGAAGACCATGGGCACAAGGCCATGGCATATGGTGGGGAATGGACCACGGTTGCCAAGGCTAGGCATATAGAGAGGAATCGCATTTTTGCCCGGATAGGCACCGGAATGCTTGGCCTTGGCTTGCCATAGCAGGGCATTGCTGGGTTGGGCTCCCTTGGCCTTCCGGGGGCCTTGGACGCTGTCTTGGGAAGACCATGGGCACAAGGCCATGGCATATAGTGAGGAATGGACCACGGTTGGCAAGGCTAGGCATATAGAGAGGAATGGACCACGGTTGCCAAGGTTGCGCAAGTTTTGGGCATTTTTTGCCCGGATATGCCCAAGTATGCCCCGATAGGCCCGTTACGCCCCGGTATGAACGCGTATGCCCGGATAGACTCGGTATGCCTTGGGATACATGCGTATGCCCCGATAGGCTTGGTACGCCCCGATATGCGCACGTGTGCCCCAGTAGGGCTCGGTATGCCCCGGTATGTACGCGTGTGCCCCGATAGGCCCGGTATGCCCCGATAGGCCCGGTATGCCCCGATATGCACACGTGTGCCCCAATAGGGGTCGGTATGCCCCGGTAGGTACGCGTGTGCCCCGTAATGCACGTTTCGCAGATCTCCCCGCATGTCCCGCCCCTATATGTAATACTTACTTACTTACTTACTTTCTTTCTTGCTTGCTTGCTTGCTTGCAATGGTTGGGAGTGCCCGGCATGCCCCGCTGCAGAGACCAAGGGCGCAATGACTTGGCACCGCGGATGCCGGGACTCCGGCACTTCCCGTGGCACTGATGGTTCGTTCCAAAGACAAAAGGCCGTGCAAGGCCACCGCACCGCGGATGATTTTGCTCGTGCTGGCGCCGTTGTGTGGCCAAAGAACATGCGCGAATGCTCGTGTCGGAAGGGTTGGTGTCCTGGCCCCGCGGGTGTCACGAATGCTCGGTTGCGAAGACCATGGGACCAGAGCCATGGCACGTCGGATGATGGCTCCAGCTGGCGCCCCGGCACTTTCTGTGGCATTGATGCTCGGTTTCAAAGACAAACGTGCGCAGGGCCAGGGGACCGCGGATGACTGCTCGTGCTGGCCCCGTTGGGCGGCATTGATGGTCGGTTGCAAAGAAAATGCGCGATTGCTCGTGTCGGGGCCCGGCAAGCCAAGGCCAAGCGAGCCATGGCACGTCGGATGATGGCTCCAGCTGGCGCCCCGGCACTTTCTGTGGCATTGATGCTCGGTTTCAAAGACAAACGTGCGCAGGGCCAGGGGACCGCGGAGGACTGCTCGTGCTGGCCCCGTTGGGCGGCATTGATGGTCGGTTGCAAAGAAAATGCGCGATTGCTCGTGTCGGGGCCTGGCAAGCCAAGGCCAAGCGAGCCATGGCAACGCGGATGATGGCTCGCTAGTGCTGGCGCCGTGCACAGTGGCCTCGCACACTCGCCCTGCACGCTTCCCTTGCACGCAGCCTTGCACACTAGCCTCGCATGCGAGCCTTGCACCCTAGCCATGCAAACTAGCCTTGCACGGTAGCCATGCACACAAGCCGTGCACATTAGCCATGCGCACAAGCCCCGCACACTAGCCTTGCGCACAACCCTTGCACACAAGCCATGCACTCGAGCAATGCACACAAGCCTTGCACTCAAGCAATGCACACAAGCCCTGGACACTAGCCTTGCACACGGGCCTGGCACACAAGCCTTGGGCACTAGCCTTGCGCACTAGCGTTCCACATGAGCCTTGCACACTAGCCTTGGACACTAGCCTTGCACACAGGCCTTGCACACTAGGCATGCTTGGGCGAGCTGATCCCGCATCAAGTCGACGGGTCTAGGCATTCTTGGGCGCAGATCCCGCATCGTCTCGTCGCGTCTGGGCGCAAACACGTCGCGTCTCGTTGCGTCTTCAGAAGTCGTCGCTAACAGCACCTTTGGTTGCCACTGGTGGTTAGGCTGGTTGGTTGCGCAAACCCTATAGGAGGGTGGCATGCTGGTGGGCGTTTTTGCCCGGATAGGCACTAGAATGTGCAGATTTTGGGCGTTTTTGCCTGGATAGGCTAAGGAATGGGCATGCTTTGGGCGTTTTTGCCCGGATAGGCACCGGAATGCTTGGCCTTGGCTTGTCCTAGCAAGGCATTGCTGGGTTGGGCTCCCTTGGCCTTTTGGGCGCCTTGGACGATGTCTTGCGAAGACCATGGGCACAAGGCCATGGCATATGGTGAGGAAAGGACCACGGTTGCCAAGGTTAGGCACCGGAATGCTTGGCCTTGGCTTGCCAAAGCAGGGCATTGCTGGGTTGGGCTCCCTTGGCCTTCCGGGCGCCTTGGACACTGTCTTGGGAAGACCATGGGCACAAGGCCATGGCATATGGTGGGGAATGGACCACGGTTGCCAAGGCTAGGCATATAGAGAGGAATTGCATTTTTGCCCGGATAGGCACCGGAATGCTTGGCCTTGGCTTGCCATAGCAGGGCATTGCTGGGTTGGGCTCCCTTGGCCTTCCGGGGGCCTTGGACGCTGTCTTGGGAAGACCATGGGCACAAGGCCATGGCATATAGTGAGGAATGGACCACGGTTGGCAAGGCTAGGCATATAGAGAGGAATGGACCACGGTTGCCAAGGTTGCGCAAGTTTTGGGCATTTTTTGCCCGGATATGCCCAAGTATGCCCCGATAGGCCCGTTACGCCCCGGTATGAACGCGTATGCCCGGATAGACTCGGTATGCCTTGGGATACATGCGTATGCCCCGATAGGCTTGGTACGCCCCGATATGCGCACGTGTGCCCCAGTAGGGCTCGGTATGCCCCGGTATGTACGCGTGTGCCCCGATAGGCCCGGTATGCCCCGATATGCACACGTGTGCCCCAATAGGGGTCGGTATGCCCCGGTAGGTACGCGTGTGCCCCGTAATGCACGTTTCGCAGATCTCCCCGCATGTCCCGCCCCTATATGTAATACTTACTTACTTACTTACTTTCTTTCTTGCTTGCTTGCTTGCTTGCAATGGTTGGGAGTGCCCGGCATGCCCCGCTGCAGAGACCAAGGGCGCAATGACTTGGCACCGCGGATGCCGGGACTCCGGCACTTCCCGTGGCACTGATGGTTGGTTCCAAAGACAAAAGGCCGTGCAAGGCCACCGCACCGCGGATGATTTTGCTCGTGCTGGCGCCGTTGTGTGGCCAAAGAACATGCGCGAATGCTCGTGTCGGAAGGGTTGGTGTCCTGGCCCCGCGGGTGTCACGAATGCTCGGTTGCGAAGACCATGGGACCAGAGCCATGGCACGTCGGATGATGGCTCCAGCTGGCGCCCCGGCACTTTCTGTGGCATTGATGCTCGGTTTCAAAGACAAACGTGCGCAGGGCCAGGGGACCGCGGATGACTGCTCGTGCTGGCCCCGTTGGGCGGCATTGATGGTCGGTTGCAAAGAAAATGCGCGATTGCTCGTGTCGGGGCCTGGCAAGCCAAGGCCAAGCGAGCCATGGCAACGCGGATGATGGCTCCAGCTGGCGCCCCGGCACTTTCTGTGGCATTGATGCTCGGTTTCGAAGACAAACGTGCGCAGGGCCAGGGGACCGCGGAGGACTGCTCGTGCTGGCCCCGTTGGGCGGCATTGATGGTGTGTTGCAGAGAGCATGTGCGATTGCAAGTGTCGGCCGGGTTTGGGTTCCCTTGGGCTTTCGGGTGCCTTGGACGCTGTCTTGCGAAGACCATGGGCACAAGGCCCCGTCCTGGCCCCTTGTTCGATTCGCTCTCGTCTTGCGCTTGCTTCCAAGGTCCTCCATGACCTTCCCCATGGCCTTGCTAGATCCCCCCCATGACGCATGACCTCTGTCCGTTGATTGGTTTTGAGTGCACACCATGCCCGGCTTGGCACCGTGTTGTCGCGTGAGTGGCATTTGGATCGTGCATGCTGGTGGGCTACCTGCCAATGCGCACAAGCCTTGCACACTAGCCTTGCGCACGAGCCTTGCACAAAAGCCTTGGACACAAGCCTTGCGCACAAGCCATGCGCACAAGCCTTGGACGCTAGCCTTGCACACAAGCCATGCATACAAGCCTTGCTCACAAGCCTTGGGCACTGGCCCATCGCAGTAGCCTTGCACACAAGCCTTGCGCACTAGCTTTGGGCACGAGCCTTGCGCACTTGCCTTGGGCACTAGCCTTGCACACAACCCTTGGGAACTAGCCTTGCGCACCAGCCTTGCCCACAAGCCTTGCACACCAGCCTTGCACACTAGCCTTGCATACAAGCCTTGCACACTAGCCTTGCACACAGGCCATGCTCACTAGCCTTGGGCACTAGCCTTGCACACAGACCTTGGGCACTAGCCTTGCGCACTAGCCTTGCCCACGAGCCTTGCACACTAGCCTTGCACGCAGGCCTTGCACGCTAGGCATGCTTGGGCCAGCAGCTCCCGCATCAAGT
>NW_027518741.1:465000-467500 GCF_043159265.1 Tasmannia lanceolata | reverse complement strand
GGCACGTCGGATGATGGCTCCAGCTGGCGCCCCGGCACTTTCTGTGGCATTGATGCTCGGTTTCAAAGACAAACGTGCGCAGTGCCAGGGGACCGCGGATGACTGCTCGTGCTGGCCCCGTTGGGCGGCATTGATGGTCGGTTGCAAAGAAAATGCGCGATTGCTCGTGTCGGGGCCCGGCAAGCCAAGGCCAAGCGAGCCATGGCACGTCGGATGATGGCTCCAGCTGGCGCCCCGGCACTTTCTGTGGCATTGATGCTCGGTTTCAAAGACAAACGTGCGCAGGGCCAGGGGACCGCGGATGACTGCTCGTGCTGGCCCCGTTGGGCGGCATTGATGGTCGGTTGCAAAGAAAATGCGCGATTGCTCGTGTCGGGGCCTGGCAAGCCAAGGCCAAGCGAGCCATGGCAACGCGGATGATGGCTCGCTAGTGCTGGCGCCGTGCACAGTGGCCTCGCACACTCGCCCTGCACGCTTCCCTTGCACGCAGCCTTGCACACTAGCCTCGCATGCGAGCCTTGCACCCTAGCCATGCAAACTAGCCTTGCACGGTAGCCATGCACACAAGCCGTGCACATTAGCCATGCGCACAAGCCCCGCACACTAGCCTTGCGCACAACCCTTGCACACAAGCCATGCACTCGAGCAATGCACACAAGCCTTGCACTCAAGCAATGCACACAAGCCCTGGACACTAGCCTTGCACACGGGCCTGGCACACAAGCCTTGGGCACTAGCCTTGCGCACTAGCGTTCCACATGAGCCTTGCACACTAGCCTTGGACACTAGCCTTGCACACAGGCCTTGCACACTAGGCATGCTTGGGCGAGCTGATCCCGCATCAAGTCGACGGGTCTAGGCATTCTTGGGCGCAGATCCCGCATCGTCTCGTCGCGTCTGGGCGCAAACACGTCGCGTCTCGTTGCGTCTTCAGAAGTCGTCGCTAACAGCACCTTTGGTTGCCACTGGTGGTTAGGCTGGTTGGTTGCGCAAACCCTATAGGAGGGTGGCATGCTGGTGGGCGTTTTTGCCCGGATAGGCACTAGAATGTGCAGATTTTGGGCGTTTTTGCCTGGATAGGCTAAGGAATGGGCATGCTTTGGGCGTTTTTGCCCGGATAGGCACCGGAATGCTTGGCCTTGGCTTGTCCTAGCAAGGCATTGCTGGGTTGGGCTCCCTTGGCCTTTTGGGCGCCTTGGACGATGTCTTGCGAAGACCATGGGCACAAGGCCATGGCATATGGTGAGGAAAGGGCCACGGTTGCCAAGGTTAGGCACCGGAATGCTTGGCCTTGGCTTGCCAAAGCAGGGCATTGCTGGGTTGGGCTCCCTTGGCCTTCCGGGCGCCTTGGACACTGTCTTGGGAAGACCATGGGCACAAGGCCATGGCATATGGTGGGGAATGGACCACGGTTGCCAAGGCTAGGCATATAGAGAGGAATTGCATTTTTGCCCGGATAGGCACCGGAATGCTTGGCCTTGGCTTGCCATAGCAGGGCATTGCTGGGTTGGGCTCCCTTGGCCTTCCGGGGGCCTTGGACGCTGTCTTGGGAAGACCATGGGCACAAGGCCATGGCATATAGTGAGGAATGGACCACGGTTGGCAAGGCTAGGCATATAGAGAGGAATGGACCACGGTTGCCAAGGTTGCGCAAGTTTTGGGCATTTTTTGCCCGGATATGCCCAAGTATGCCCCGATAGGCCCGTTACGCCCCGGTATGAACGCGTATGCCCGGATAGACTCGGTATGCCTTGGGATACATGCGTATGCCCCGATAGGCTTGGTACGCCCCGATATGCGCACGTGTGCCCCAGTAGGGCTCGGTATGCCCCGGTATGTACGCGTGTGCCCCGATAGGCCCGGTATGCCCCGATATGCACACGTGTGCCCCAATAGGGGTCGGTATGCCCCGGTAGGTACGCGTGTGCCCCGTAATGCACGTTTCGCAGATCTCCCCGCATGTCCCGCCCCTATATGTAATACTTACTTACTTACTTACTTTCTTTCTTGCTTGCTTGCTTGCTTGCAATGGTTGGGAGTGCCCGGCATGCCCCGCTGCAGAGACCAAGGGCGCAATGACTTGGCACCGCGGATGCCGGGACTCCGGCACTTCCCGTGGCACTGATGGTTGGTTCCAAAGACAAAAGGCCGTGCAAGGCCACCGCACCGCGGATGATTTTGCTCGTGCTGGCGCCGTTGTGTGGCCAAAGAACATGC
This sequence comes from Tasmannia lanceolata, assembly GCF_043159265.1. NCBI lineage: Eukaryota > Viridiplantae > Streptophyta > Magnoliopsida > Canellales > Winteraceae > Tasmannia > Tasmannia lanceolata. Next base: position 465,283 of record NW_027518741.1, on the reverse strand, counting down.
GCGAATGCTCGTGTCGGAAGGGTTGGTGTCCTGGCCCCGCGGGTGTCACGAATGCTCGGTTGCGAAGACCATGGGACCAGAGCCATGGCACGTCGGATGATGGCTCCAGCTGGCGCCCCGGCACTTTCTGTGGCATTGATGCTCGGTTTCAAAGACAAACGTGCGCAGGGCCAGGGGACCGCGGATGACTGCTCGTGCTGGCCCCGTTGGGCGGCATTGATGGTCGGTTGCAAAGAAAATGCGCGATTGCTCGTGTCGGGGCCTGGCAAGCCAAGGCCAAGCG
>NW_027518741.1:450000-455000 GCF_043159265.1 Tasmannia lanceolata | reverse complement strand
ATGGGCACAAGGCCATGGCATATGGTGGGGAATGGACCACGGTTGCCAAGGCTAGGCATATAGAGAGGAATCGCATTTTTGCCCGGATAGGCACCGGAATGCTTGGCCTTGGCTTGCCATAGCAGGGCATTGCTGGGTTGGGCTCCCTTGGCCTTCCGGGGGCCTTGGACGCTGTCTTGGGAAGACCATGGGCACAAGGCCATGGCATATAGTGAGGAATGGACCACGGTTGGCAAGGCTAGGCATATAGAGAGGAATGGACCACGGTTGCCAAGGTTGCGCAAGTTTTGGGCATTTTTTGCCCGGATATGCCCAAGTATGCCCCGATAGGCCCGTTACGCCCCGGTATGAACGCGTATGCCCGGATAGACTCGGTATGCCTTGGGATACATGCGTATGCCCCGATAGGCTTGGTACGCCCCGATATGCGCACGTGTGCCCCAGTAGGGCTCGGTATGCCCCGGTATGTACGCGTGTGCCCCGATAGGCCCGGTATGCCCCGATATGCACACGTGTGCCCCAATAGGGGTCGGTATGCCCCGGTAGGTACGCGTGTGCCCCGTAATGCATGTTTCGCAGATCTCCCCGCATGTCCCGCCCCTATATGTAATACTTACTTACTTACTTACTTTCTTTCTTGCTTGCTTGCTTGCTTGCAATGGTTGGGAGTGCCCGGCATGCCCCGCTGCAGAGACCAAGGGCGCAATGACTTGGCACCGCGGATGCCGGGACTCTGGCACTTCCCGTGGCACTGATGGTTGGTTCCAAAGACAAAAGGCCGTGCAAGGCCACCGCACCGCGGATGATTTTGCTCGTGCTGGCGCCGTTGTGTGGCCAAAGAACATGCGCGAATGCTCGTGTCGGAAGGGTTGGTGTCCTGGCCCCGCGGGTGTCACGAATGCTCGGTTGCGAAGACCATGGGACCAGAGCCATGGCACGTCGGATGATGGCTCCAGCTGGCGCCCCGGCACTTTCTGTGGCATTGATGCTCGGTTTCAAAGACAAACGTGCGCAGTGCCAGGGGACCGCGGATGACTGCTCGTGCTGGCCCCGTTGGGCGGCATTGATGGTCGGTTGCAAAGAAAATGCGCGATTGCTCGTGTCGGGGCCCGGCAAGCCAAGGCCAAGCGAGCCATGGCACGTCGGATGATGGCTCCAGCTGGCGCCCCGGCACTTTCTGTGGCATTGATGCTCGGTTTCAAAGACAAACGTGCGCAGGGCCAGGGGACCGCGGATGACTGCTCGTGCTGGCCCCGTTGGGCGGCATTGATGGTCGGTTGCAAAGAAAATGCGCGATTGCTCGTGTCGGGGCCTGGCAAGCCAAGGCCAAGCGAGCCATGGCAACGCGGATGATGGCTCGCTAGTGCTGGCGCCGTGCACAGTGGCCTCGCACACTCGCCCTGCACGCTTCCCTTGCACGCAGCCTTGCACACTAGCCTCGCATGCGAGCCTTGCACCCTAGCCATGCAAACTAGCCTTGCACGGTAGCCATGCACACAAGCCGTGCACATTAGCCATGCGCACAAGCCCCGCACACTAGCCTTGCGCACAACCCTTGCACACAAGCCATGCACTCGAGCAATGCACACAAGCCTTGCACTCAAGCAATGCACACAAGCCCTGGACACTAGCCTTGCACACGGGCCTGGCACACAAGCCTTGGGCACTAGCCTTGCGCACTAGCGTTCCACATGAGCCTTGCACACTAGCCTTGGACACTAGCCTTGCACACAGGCCTTGCACACTAGGCATGCTTGGGCGAGCTGATCCCGCATCAAGTCGACGGGTCTAGGCATTCTTGGGCGCAGATCCCGCATCGTCTCGTCGCGTCTGGGCGCAAACACGTCGCGTCTCGTTGCGTCTTCAGAAGTCGTCGCTAACAGCACCTTTGGTTGCCACTGGTGGTTAGGCTGGTTGGTTGCGCAAACCCTATAGGAGGGTGGCATGCTGGTGGGCGTTTTTGCCCGGATAGGCACTAGAATGTGCAGATTTTGGGCGTTTTTGCCTGGATAGGCTAAGGAATGGGCATGCTTTGGGCGTTTTTGCCCGGATAGGCACCGGAATGCTTGGCCTTGGCTTGTCCTAGCAAGGCATTGCTGGGTTGGGCTCCCTTGGCCTTTTGGGCGCCTTGGACGATGTCTTGCGAAGACCATGGGCACAAGGCCATGGCATATGGTGAGGAAAGGACCACGGTTGCCAAGGTTAGGCACCGGAATGCTTGGCCTTGGCTTGCCAAAGCAGGGCATTGCTGGGTTGGGCTCCCTTGGCCTTCCGGGCGCCTTGGACACTGTGTTGGGAAGACCATGGGCACAAGGCCATGGCATATGGTGGGGAATGGACCACGGTTGCCAAGGCTAGGCATATAGAGAGGAATTGCATTTTTGCCCGGATAGGCACCGGAATGCTTGGCCTTGGCTTGCCATAGCAGGGCATTGCTGGGTTGGGCTCCCTTGGCCTTCCGGGGGCCTTGGACGCTGTCTTGGGAAGACCATGGGCACAAGGCCATGGCATATAGTGAGGAATGGACCACGGTTGGCAAGGCTAGGCATATAGAGAGGAATGGACCACGGTTGCCAAGGTTGCGCAAGTTTTGGGCATTTTTTGCCCGGATATGCCCAAGTATGCCCCGATAGGCCCGTTACGCCCCGGTATGAACGCGTATGCCCGGATAGACTCGGTATGCCTTGGGATACATGCGTATGCCCCGATAGGCTTGGTACGCCCCGATATGCGCACGTGTGCCCCAGTAGGGCTCGGTATGCCCCGGTATGTACGCGTGTGCCCCGATAGGCCCGGTATGCCCCGATATGCACACGTGTGCCCCAATAGGGGTCGGTATGCCCCGGTAGGTACGCGTGTGCCCCGTAATGCACGTTTCGCAGATCTCCCCGCATGTCCCGCCCCTATATGTAATACTTACTTACTTACTTACTTTCTTTCTTGCTTGCTTGCTTGCTTGCAATGGTTGGGAGTGCCCGGCATGCCCCGCTGCAGAGACCAAGGGCGCAATGACTTGGCACCGCGGATGCCGGGACTCCGGCACTTCCCGTGGCACTGATGGTTGGTTCCAAAGACAAAAGGCCGTGCAAGGCCACCGCACCGCGGATGATTTTGCTCGTGCTGGCGCCGTTGTGTGGCCAAAGAACATGCGCGAATGCTCGTGTCGGAAGGGTTGGTGTCCTGGCCCCGCGGGTGTCACGAATGCTCGGTTGCGAAGACCATGGGACCAGAGCCATGGCACGTCGGATGATGGCTCCAGCTGGCGCCCCGGCACTTTCTGTGGCATTGATGCTCGGTTTCAAAGACAAACGTGCGCAGGGCCAGGGGACCGCGGATGACTGCTCGTGCTGGCCCCGTTGGGCGGCATTGATGGTCGGTTGCAAAGAAAATGCGCGATTGCTCGTGTCGGGGCCTGGCAAGCCAAGGCCAAGCGAGCCATGGCAACGCGGATGATGGCTCCAGCTGGCGCCCCGGCACTTTCTGTGGCATTGATGCTCGGTTTCGAAGACAAACGTGCGCAGGGCCAGGGGACCGCGGAGGACTGCTCGTGCTGGCCCCGTTGGGCGGCATTGATGGTGTGTTGCAGAGAGCATGTGCGATTGCAAGTGTCGGCCGGGTTTGGGTTCCCTTGGGCTTTCGGGTGCCTTGGACGCTGTCTTGCGAAGACCATGGGCACAAGGCCCCGTCCTGGCCCCTTGTTCGATTCGCTCTCGTCTTGCGCTTGCTTCCAAGGTCCTCCATGACCTTCCCCATGGCCTTGCTAGATCCCCCCCATGACGCATGACCTCTGTCCGTTGATTGGTTTTGAGTGCACACCATGCCCGGCTTGGCACCGTGTTGTCGCGTGAGTGGCATTTGGATCGTGCATGCTGGTGGGCTACCTGCCAATGCGCACAAGCCTTGCACACTAGCCTTGCGCACGAGCCTTGCACAAAAGCCTTGGACACAAGCCTTGCGCACAAGCCATGCGCACAAGCCTTGGACGCTAGCCTTGCACACAAGCCATGCATACAAGCCTTGCTCACAAGCCTTGGGCACTGGCCCATCGCAGTAGCCTTGCACACAAGCCTTGCGCACTAGCTTTGGGCACGAGCCTTGCGCACTTGCCTTGGGCACTAGCCTTGCACACAACCCTTGGGAACTAGCCTTGCGCACCAGCCTTGCCCACAAGCCTTGCACACCAGCCTTGCACACTAGCCTTGCATACAAGCCTTGCACACTAGCCTTGCACACAGGCCATGCTCACTAGCCTTGGGCACTAGCCTTGCACACAGACCTTGGGCACTAGCCTTGCGCACTAGCCTTGCCCACGAGCCTTGCACACTAGCCTTGCACGCAGGCCTTGCACGCTAGGCATGCTTGGGCCAGCAGCTCCCGCATCAAGTCGGCGGGTGTAGGCACGGTTGGGCGCAGATCCCGCATCGCCTCGTCGCGTCTGGGCGCAAACCCGTCGCGTCTCGTTGCGTCTTCAGAAGTCGTCGCTAACAGCACCTTTGGTTGCCACTGGTGGTTAGGCGGGTTGGTTGCGCAAACCCTATAGGAGGGTGGCATGCTGCGGGGCGCTGGAATGCGCAGGCTTAGGGCGTTTTTGCCCGGATAGGCACTGGAATGTGCTGGTTTTGGGCGTTTTTGCCTGGATAGGCTAAGGAATGGGCATGCTTTGGGCGTTTTCCCCGGATAGGCACTGGAATGGGCTGGTTTTGGGCGTTTTTGCCTGGATAGGCTAACGAATGGGGCATGCTTTGGGCGTTTTTGCCCGGGTAGGCACTGGAATGCCTGGCCTTGGCTGGGCATTGCTGGGTTGGGCTCCCTTGGCCTTTCAGGCGCCTTGGATGCTGTCTTGTGAAGACCATGGGCACAAGGCCATGGCATATAGTGGGGAATGGACCATGGTTGCCAAGGTTAGGCAATATAGAGGGCGGTGGGCGAGTAGGCCATGGCGTCACTTGTTTGCCCGTGTTTGCTCCCTTTGTGCGTTGTTTGGTTTTGGGAGCACACCT
>NW_027518741.1:437500-440000 GCF_043159265.1 Tasmannia lanceolata | reverse complement strand
GCCATGCACTCGAGCAATGCACACAAGCCTTGCACTCAAGCAATGCACACAAGCCCTGGACATTAGCCTTGCACACGGGCCTGGCACACAAGCCTTGGGCACTAGCCTTGCGCACTAGCGTTCCACATGAGCCTTGCACACTAGCCTTGGACACTAGCCTTGCACACAGGCCTTGCACACTAGGCATGCTTGGGCGAGCTGATCCCGCATCAAGTCGACGGGTCTAGGCATTCTTGGGCGCAGATCCCGCATCGTCTCGTCGCGTCTGGGCGCAAACACGTCGCGTCTCGTTGCGTCTTCAGAAGTCGTCGCTAACAGCACCTTTGGTTGCCACTGGTGGTTAGGCTGGTTGGTTGCGCAAACCCTATAGGAGGGTGGCATGCTGGTGGGCGTTTTTGCCCGGATAGGCACTAGAATGTGCAGATTTTGGGCGTTTTTGCCTGGATAGGCTAAGGAATGGGCATGCTTTGGGCGTTTTTGCCCGGATAGGCACCGGAATGCTTGGCCTTGGCTTGTCCTAGCAAGGCATTGCTGGGTTGGGCTCCCTTGGCCTTTTGGGCGCCTTGGACGATGTCTTGCGAAGACCATGGGCACAAGGCCATGGCATATGGTGAGGAAAGGACCACGGTTGCCAAGGTTAGGCACCGGAATGCTTGGCCTTGGCTTGCCAAAGCAGGGCATTGCTGGGTTGGGCTCCCTTGGCCTTCCGGGCGCCTTGGACACTGTCTTGGGAAGACCATGGGCACAAGGCCATGGCATATGGTGGGGAATGGACCACGGTTGCCAAGGCTAGGCATATAGAGAGGAATCGCATTTTTGCCCGGATAGGCACCGGAATGCTTGGCCTTGGCTTGCCATAGCAGGGCATCGCTGGGTTGGGCTCCCTTGGCCTTCCGGGGGCCTTGGACGCTGTCTTGGGAAGACCATGGGCACAAGGCCATGGCATATAGTGAGGAATGGACCACGGTTGGCAAGGCTAGGCATATAGAGAGGAATGGACCACGGTTGCCAAGGTTGCGCAAGTTTTGGGCATTTTTTGCCCGGATATGCCCAAGTATGCCCCGATAGGCCCGTTACGCCCCGGTATGAACGCGTATGCCCGGATAGACTCGGTATGCCTTGGGATACATGCGTATGCCCCGATAGGCTTGGTACGCCCCGATATGCGCACGTGTGCCCCAGTAGGGCTCGGTATGCCCCGGTATGTACGCGTGTGCCCCGATAGGCCCGGTATGCCCCGATATGCACACGTGTGCCCCAATAGGGGTCGGTATGCCCCGGTAGGTACGCGTGTGCCCCGTAATGCACGTTTCGCAGATCTCCCCGCATGTCCCGCCCCTATATGTAATACTTACTTACTTACTTACTTTCTTTCTTGCTTGCTTGCTTGCTTGCAATGGTTGGGAGTGCCCGGCATGCCCCGCTACAGAGACCAAGGGCGCAATGACTTGGCACCGCGGATGCCGGGACTCCGGCACTTCCCGTGGCACTGATGGTTGGTTCCAAAGACAAAAGGCCGTGCAAGGCCACCGCACCGCGGATGATTTTGCTCGTGCTGGCGCCGTTGTGTGGCCAAAGAACATGCGCGAATGCGCGTGTCGGAAGGGTTGGTGTCCTGGCCCCGCGGGTGTCACGAATGCTCGGTTGCGAAGACCATGGGACCAGAGCCATGGCACGTCGGATGATGGCTCCAGCTGGCGCCCCGGCACTTTCTGTGGCATTGATGCTCGGTTTCAAAGACAAACGTGCGCAGGGCCAGGGGACCGCGGATGACTGCTCGTGCTGGCCCCGTTGGGCGGCATTGATGGTCGGTTGCAAAGAAAATGCGCGATTGCTCGTGTCGGGGCCTGGCAAGCCAAGGCCAAGCGAGCCATGGCAACGCGGATGATGGCTCCAGCTGGCGCCCCGGCACTTTCTGTGGCATTGATGCTCGGTTTCGAAGACAAACGTGCGCAGGGCCAGGGGACCGCGGAGGACTGCTCGTGCTGGCCCCGTTGGGCGGCATTGATGGTGTGTTGCAGAGAGCATGTGCGATTGCAAGTGTCGGCCGGGTTTGGGTTCCCTTGGGCTTTCGGGTGCCTTGGACGCTGTCTTGCGAAGACCATGGGCACAAGGCCCCGTCCTGGCCCCTTGTTCGATTCGCTCTCGTCTTGCGCTTGCTTCCAAGGTCCTCCATGACCTTCCCCATGGCCTTGCTAGATCCCCCCCATGACGCATGACCTCTGTCCGTTGATTGGTTTTGAGTGCACACCATGCCCGGCTTGGCACCGTGTTGTCGCGTGAGTGGCATTTGGATCGTGCATGCTGGTGGGCTACCTGCCAATGCGCACAAGCCTTGCACACTAGCCTTGCGCACGAGCCTTGCACAAAAGCCTTGGACACAAGCCTTGCGCACAAGCCATGCGCACAAGCCTTGGACGCTAGCCTTGCACACAAGCCATGCATACAAGCCTTGCTCACAAGCCTTGGGCACTGGCCCATCGCAGTAGCCTTGCACACA
>NW_027518741.1:415000-417500 GCF_043159265.1 Tasmannia lanceolata | reverse complement strand
GTTTTTGCCCGGATAGGCACTAGAATGTGCAGATTTTGGGCGTTTTTGCCTGGATAGGCTAAGGAATGGGCATGCTTTGGGCGTTTTTGCCCGGATAGGCACCGGAATGCTTGGCCTTGGCTTGTCCTAGCAAGGCATTGCTGGGTTGGGCTCCCTTGGCCTTTTGGGCGCCTTGGACGATGTCTTGCGAAGACCATGGGCACAAGGCCATGGCATATGGTGAGGAAAGGACCACGGTTGCCAAGGTTAGGCACCGGAATGCTTGGCCTTGGCTTGCCCTAGCAGGGCATTGCTGGGTTGGGCTCCCTTGGCCTTTTGGGCGCCTTGGACGATGTCTTGCGAAGACCATGGGCACAAGGCCATGGCATATGGTGAGGAAAGGACCACGGTTGCCAAGGTTAGGCACCGGAATGCTTGGCCTTGGCTTGCCAAAGCAGGGCATTGCTGGGTTGGGCTCCCTTGGCCTTCCGGGCGCCTTGGACACTGTCTTGGGAAGACCATGGGCACAAGGCCATGGCATATGGTGGGGAATGGACCACGGTTGCCAAGGCTAGGCATATAGAGAGGAATCGCATTTTTGCCCGGATAGGCACCGGAATGCTTGGCCTTGGCTTGCCATAGCAGGGCATTGCTGGGTTGGGCTCCCTTGGCCTTCCGGGGGCCTTGGACGCTGTCTTGGGAAGACCATGGGCACAAGGCCATGGCATATAGTGAGGAATGGACCACGGTTGGCAAGGCTAGGCATATAGAGAGGAATGGACCACGGTTGCCAAGGTTGCGCAAGTTTTGGGCATTTTTTGCCCGGATATGCCCAAGTATGCCCCGATAGGCCCGTTACGCCCCGGTATGAACGCGTATGCCCGGATAGACTCGGTATGCCTTGGGATACATGCGTATGCCCCGATAGGCTTGGTACGCCCCGATATGCGCACGTGTGCCCCAGTAGGGCTCGGTATGCCCCGGTATGTACGCGTGTGCCCCGATAGGCCCGGTATGCCCCGATATGCACACGTGTGCCCCAATAGGGGTCGGTATGCCCCGGTAGGTACGCGTGTGCCCCGTAATGCACGTTTCGCAGATCTCCCCGCATGTCCCGCCCCTATATGTAATACTTACTTACTTACTTACTTTCTTTCTTGCTTGCTTGCTTGCTTGCAATGGTTGGGAGTGCCCGGCATGCCCCGCTGCAGAGACCAAGGGCGCAATGACTTGGCACCGCGGATGCCGGGACTCCGGCACTTCCCGTGGCACTGATGGTTGGTTCCAAAGACAAAAGGCCGTGCAAGGCCACCGCACCGCGGATGATTTTGCTCGTGCTGGCGCCGTTGTGTGGCCAAAGAACATGCGCGAATGCTCGTGTCGGAAGGGTTGGTGTCCTGGCCCCGCGGGTGTCACGAATGCTCGGTTGCGAAGACCATGGGACCAGAGCCATGGCACGTCGGATGATGGCTCCAGCTGGCGCCCCGGCACTTTCTGTGGCATTGATGCTCGGTTTCAAAGACAAACGTGCGCAGGGCCAGGGGACCGCGGATGACTGCTCGTGCTGGCCCCGTTGGGCGGCATTGATGGTCGGTTGCAAAGAAAATGCGCGATTGCTCGTGTCGGGGCCTGGCAAGCCAAGGCCAAGCGAGCCATGGCAACGCGGATGATGGCTCCAGCTGGCGCCCCGGCACTTTCTGTGGCATTGATGCTCGGTTTCGAAGACAAACGTGCGCAGGGCCAGGGGACCGCGGAGGACTGCTCGTGCTGGCCCCGTTGGGCGGCATTGATGGTGTGTTGCAGAGAGCATGTGCGATTGCAAGTGTCGGCCGGGTTTGGGTTCCCTTGGGCTTTCGGGTGCCTTGGACGCTGTCTTGCGAAGACCATGGGCACAAGGCCCCGTCCTGGCCCCTTGTTCGATTCGCTCTCGTCTTGCGCTTGCTTCCAAGGTCCTCCATGACCTTCCCCATGGCCTTGCTAGATCCCCCCCATGACGCATGACCTCTGTCCGTTGATTGGTTTTGAGTGCACACCATGCCCGGCTTGGCACCGTGTTGTCGCGTGAGTGGCATTTGGATCGTGCATGCTGGTGGGCTACCTGCCAATGCGCACAAGCCTTGCACACTAGCCTTGCGCACGAGCCTTGCACAAAAGCCTTGGACACAAGCCTTGCGCACAAGCCATGCGCACAAGCCTTGGACGCTAGCCTTGCACACAAGCCATGCATACAAGCCTTGCTCACAAGCCTTGGGCACTGGCCCATCGCAGTAGCCTTGCACACAAGCCTTGCGCACTAGCTTTGGGCACGAGCCTTGCGCACTTGCCTTGGGCACTAGCCTTGCACACAACCCTTGGGAACTAGCCTTGCGCACCAGCCTTGCCCACAAGCCTTGCACACCAGCCTTGCACACTAGCCTTGCATACAAGCCTTGCACACTAGCCTTGCACACAGGCCATGCTCACTAGCCTTGGGCACTAGCCTTGCACACAGACCTTGGGCACTAGCCTTGCGCACTAGCCT
>NW_027518741.1:392500-395000 GCF_043159265.1 Tasmannia lanceolata | reverse complement strand
CCACGGTTGCCAAGGTTAGGCACCGGAATGCTTGGCCTTGGCTTGCCCTAGCAGGGCATTGCTGGGTTGGGCTCCCTTGGCCTTTTGGGCGCCTTGGACGATGTCTTGCGAAGACCATGGGCACAAGGCCATGGCATATGGTGAGGAAAGGACCACGGTTGCCAAGGTTAGGCACCGGAATGCTTGGCCTTGGCTTGCCAAAGCAGGGCATTGCTGGGTTGGGCTCCCTTGGCCTTCCGGGCGCCTTGGACACTGTCTTGGGAAGACCATGGGCACAAGGCCATGGCATATGGTGGGGAATGGACCACGGTTGCCAAGGCTAGGCATATAGAGAGGAATCGCATTTTTGCCCGGATAGGCACCGGAATGCTTGGCCTTGGCTTGCCATAGCAGGGCATTGCTGGGTTGGGCTCCCTTGGCCTTCCGGGGGCCTTGGACGCTGTCTTGGGAAGACCATGGGCACAAGGCCATGGCATATAGTGAGGAATGGACCACGGTTGGCAAGGCTAGGCATATAGAGAGGAATGGACCACGGTTGCCAAGGTTGCGCAAGTTTTGGGCATTTTTTGCCCGGATATGCCCAAGTATGCCCCGATAGGCCCGTTACGCCCCGGTATGAACGCGTATGCCCGGATAGACTCGGTATGCCTTGGGATACATGCGTATGCCCCGATAGGCTTGGTACGCCCCGATATGCGCACGTGTGCCCCAGTAGGGCTCGGTATGCCCCGGTATGTACGCGTGTGCCCCGATAGGCCCGGTATGCCCCGATATGCACACGTGTGCCCCAATAGGGGTCGGTATGCCCCGGTAGGTACGCGTGTGCCCCGTAATGCACGTTTCGCAGATCTCCCCGCATGTCCCGCCCCTATATGTAATACTTACTTACTTACTTACTTTCTTTCTTGCTTGCTTGCTTGCTTGCAATGGTTGGGAGTGCCCGGCATGCCCCGCTGCAGAGACCAAGGGCGCAATGACTTGGCACCGCGGATGCCGGGACTCCGGCACTTCCCGTGGCACTGATGGTTGGTTCCAAAGACAAAAGGCCGTGCAAGGCCACCGCACCGCGGATGATTTTGCTCGTGCTGGCGCCGTTGTGTGGCCAAAGAACATGCGCGAATGCTCGTGTCGGAAGGGTTGGTGTCCTGGCCCCGCGGGTGTCACGAATGCTCGGTTGCGAAGACCATGGGACCAGAGCCATGGCACGTCGGATGATGGCTCCAGCTGGCGCCCCGGCACTTTCTGTGGCATTGATGCTCGGTTTCAAAGACAAACGTGCGCAGGGCCAGGGGACCGCGGATGACTGCTCGTGCTGGCCCCGTTGGGCGGCATTGATGGTCGGTTGCAAAGAAAATGCGCGATTGCTCGTGTCGGGGCCTGGCAAGCCAAGGCCAAGCGAGCCATGGCAACGCGGATGATGGCTCCAGCTGGCGCCCCGGCACTTTCTGTGGCATTGATGCTCGGTTTCGAAGACAAACGTGCGCAGGGCCAGGGGACCGCGGAGGACTGCTCGTGCTGGCCCCGTTGGGCGGCATTGATGGTGTGTTGCAGAGAGCATGTGCGATTGCAAGTGTCGGCCGGGTTTGGGTTCCCTTGGGCTTTCGGGTGCCTTGGACGCTGTCTTGCGAAGACCATGGGCACAAGGCCCCGTCCTGGCCCCTTGTTCGATTCGCTCTCGTCTTGCGCTTGCTTCCAAGGTCCTCCATGACCTTCCCCATGGCCTTGCTAGATCCCCCCCATGACGCATGACCTCTGTCCGTTGATTGGTTTTGAGTGCACACCATGCCCGGCTTGGCACCGTGTTGTCGCGTGAGTGGCATTTGGATCGTGCATGCTGGTGGGCTACCTGCCAATGCGCACAAGCCTTGCACACTAGCCTTGCGCACGAGCCTTGCACAAAAGCCTTGGACACAAGCCTTGCGCACAAGCCATGCGCACAAGCCTTGGACGCTAGCCTTGCACACAAGCCATGCATACAAGCCTTGCTCACAAGCCTTGGGCACTGGCCCATCGCAGTAGCCTTGCACACAAGCCTTGCGCACTAGCTTTGGGCACGAGCCTTGCGCACTTGCCTTGGGCACTAGCCTTGCACACAACCCTTGGGAACTAGCCTTGCGCACCAGCCTTGCCCACAAGCCTTGCACACCAGCCTTGCACACTAGCCTTGCATACAAGCCTTGCACACTAGCCTTGCACACAGGCCATGCTCACTAGCCTTGGGCACTAGCCTTGCACACAGACCTTGGGCACTAGCCTTGCGCACTAGCCTTGCCCACGAGCCTTGCACACTAGCCTTGCACGCAGGCCTTGCACGCTAGGCATGCTTGGGCCAGCAGCTCCCGCATCAAGTCGGCGGGTGTAGGCACGGTTGGGCGCAGATCCCGCATCGCCTCGTCGCGTCTGGGCGCAAACCCGTCGCGTCTCGTTGCGTCTTCAGAAGTCGTCGCTAACAGCACCTTTGGTTGCCACTGGTGGTTAGGCGGGTTGGTTGCGCAAACCC
>NW_027518741.1:380000-382500 GCF_043159265.1 Tasmannia lanceolata | reverse complement strand
GGCAAGCCAAGGCCAAGCGAGCCATGGCACGTCGGATGATGGCTCCAGCTGGCGCCCCGGCACTTTCTGTGGCATTGATGCTCGGTTTCAAAGACAAACGTGCGCAGGGCCAGGGGACCGCGGATGACTGCTCGTGCTGGCCCCGTTGGGCGGCATTGATGGTCGGTTGCAAAGAAAATGCGCGATTGCTCGTGTCGGGGCCTGGCAAGCCAAGGCCAAGCGAGCCATGGCAACGCGGATGATGGCTCGCTAGTGCTGGCGCCGTGCACAGTGGCCTCGCACACTCGCCCTGCACGCTTCCCTTGCACGCAGCCTTGCACACTAGCCTCGCATGCGAGCCTTGCACCCTAGCCATGCAAACTAGCCTTGCACGGTAGCCATGCACACAAGCCGTGCACATTAGCCATGCGCACAAGCCCCGCACACTAGCCTTGCGCACAACCCTTGCACACAAGCCATGCACTCGAGCAATGCACACAAGCCTTGCACTCAAGCAATGCACACAAGCCCTGGACACTAGCCTTGCACACGGGCCTGGCACACAAGCCTTGGGCACTAGCCTTGCGCACTAGCGTTCCACATGAGCCTTGCACACTAGCCTTGGACACTAGCCTTGCACACAGGCCTTGCACACTAGGCATGCTTGGGCGAGCTGATCCCGCATCAAGTCGACGGGTCTAGGCATTCTTGGGCGCAGATCCCGCATCGTCTCGTCGCGTCTGGGCGCAAACACGTCGCGTCTCGTTGCGTCTTCAGAAGTCGTCGCTAACAGCACCTTTGGTTGCCACTGGTGGTTAGGCTGGTTGGTTGCGCAAACCCTATAGGAGGGTGGCATGCTGGTGGGCGTTTTTGCCCGGATAGGCACTAGAATGTGCAGATTTTGGGCGTTTTTGCCTGGATAGGCTAAGGAATGGGCATGCTTTGGGCGTTTTTGCCCGGATAGGCACCGGAATGCTTGGCCTTGGCTTGTCCTAGCAAGGCATTGCTGGGTTGGGCTCCCTTGGCCTTTTGGGCGCCTTGGACGATGTCTTGCGAAGACCATGGGCACAAGGCCATGGCATATGGTGAGGAAAGGACCACGGTTGCCAAGGTTAGGCACCGGAATGCTTGGCCTTGGCTTGCCAAAGCAGGGCATTGCTGGGTTGGGCTCCCTTGGCCTTCCGGGCGCCTTGGACACTGTCTTGGGAAGACCATGGGCACAAGGCCATGGCATATGGTGGGGAATGGACCACGGTTGCCAAGGCTAGGCATATAGAGAGGAATCGCATTTTTGCCCGGATAGGCACCGGAATGCTTGGCCTTGGCTTGCCATAGCAGGGCATCGCTGGGTTGGGCTCCCTTGGCCTTCCGGGGGCCTTGGACGCTGTCTTGGGAAGACCATGGGCACAAGGCCATGGCATATAGTGAGGAATGGACCACGGTTGGCAAGGCTAGGCATATAGAGAGGAATGGACCACGGTTGCCAAGGTTGCGCAAGTTTTGGGCATTTTTTGCCCGGATATGCCCAAGTATGCCCCGATAGGCCCGTTACGCCCCGGTATGAACGCGTATGCCCGGATAGACTCGGTATGCCTTGGGATACATGCGTATGCCCCGATAGGCTTGGTACGCCCCGATATGCGCACGTGTGCCCCAGTAGGGCTCGGTATGCCCCGGTATGTACGCGTGTGCCCCGATAGGCCCGGTATGCCCCGATATGCACACGTGTGCCCCAATAGGGGTCGGTATGCCCCGGTAGGTACGCGTGTGCCCCGTAATGCACGTTTCGCAGATCTCCCCGCATGTCCCGCCCCTATATGTAATACTTACTTACTTACTTACTTTCTTTCTTGCTTGCTTGCTTGCTTGCAATGGTTGGGAGTGCCCGGCATGCCCCGCTGCAGAGACCAAGGGCGCAATGACTTGGCACCGCGGATGCCGGGACTCCGGCACTTCCCGTGGCACTGATGGTTGGTTCCAAAGACAAAAGGCCGTGCAAGGCCACCGCACCGCGGATGATTTTGCTCGTGCTGGCGCCGTTGTGTGGCCAAAGAACATGCGCGAATGCGCGTGTCGGAAGGGTTGGTGTCCTGGCCCCGCGGGTGTCACGAATGCTCGGTTGCGAAGACCATGGGACCAGAGCCATGGCACGTCGGATGATGCCTCCAGCTGGCGCCCCGGCACTTTCTGTGGCATTGATGCTCGGTTTCAAAGACAAACGTGCGCAGGGCCAGGGGACCGCGGATGACTGCTCGTGCTGGCCCCGTTGGGCGGCATTGATGGTCGGTTGCAAAGAAAATGCGCGATTGCTCGTGTCGGGGCCTGGCAAGCCAAGGCCAAGCGAGCCATGGCAACGCGGATGATGGCTCCAGCTGGCGCCCCGGCACTTTCTGTGGCATTGATGCTCGGTTTCGAAGACAAACGTGCGCAGGGCCAGGGGACCGCGGAGGACTGCTCGTGCTGGCCCCGTTGGGCGGCATTGATGGTGTGTTGCAGAGAGCATGTGCGATTGCAAGTGTCG
>NW_027518741.1:367500-370000 GCF_043159265.1 Tasmannia lanceolata | reverse complement strand
GGCACAAGGCCATGGCATATAGTGAGGAATGGACCACGGTTGGCAAGGCTAGGCATATAGAGAGGAATGGACCACGGTTGCCAAGGTTGCGCAAGTTTTGGGCATTTTTTGCCCGGATATGCCCAAGTATGCCCCGATAGGCCCGTTACGCCCCGGTATGAACGCGTATGCCCGGATAGACTCGGTATGCCTTGGGATACATGCGTATGCCCCGATAGGCTTGGTACGCCCCGATATGCGCACGTGTGCCCCAGTAGGGCTCGGTATGCCCCGGTATGTACGCGTGTGCCCCGATAGGCCCGGTATGCCCCGATATGCACACGTGTGCCCCAATAGGGGTCGGTATGCCCCGGTAGGTACGCGTGTGCCCCGTAATGCACGTTTCGCAGATCTCCCCGCATGTCCCGCCCCTATATGTAATACTTACTTACTTACTTACTTTCTTTCTTGCTTGCTTGCTTGCTTGCAATGGTTGGGAGTGCCCGGCATGCCCCGCTGCAGAGACCAAGGGCGCAATGACTTGGCACCGCGGATGCCGGGACTCCGGCACTTCCCGTGGCACTGATGGTTGGTTCCAAAGACAAAAGGCCGTGCAAGGCCACCGCACCGCGGATGATTTTGCTCGTGCTGGCGCCGTTGTGTGGCCAAAGAACATGCGCGAATGCTCGTGTCGGAAGGGTTGGTGTCCTGGCCCCGCGGGTGTCACGAATGCTCGGTTGCGAAGACCATGGGACCAGAGCCATGGCACGTCGGATGATGGCTCCAGCTGGCGCCCCGGCACTTTCTGTGGCATTGATGCTCGGTTTCAAAGACAAACGTGCGCAGGGCCAGGGGACCGCGGATGACTGCTCGTGCTGGCCCCGTTGGGCGGCATTGATGGTCGGTTGCAAAGAAAATGCGCGATTGCTCGTGTCGGGGCCTGGCAAGCCAAGGCCAAGCGAGCCATGGCAACGCGGATGATGGCTCCAGCTGGCGCCCCGGCACTTTCTGTGGCATTGATGCTCGGTTTCGAAGACAAACGTGCGCAGGGCCAGGGGACCGCGGAGGACTGCTCGTGCTGGCCCCGTTGGGCGGCATTGATGGTGTGTTGCAGAGAGCATGTGCGATTGCAAGTGTCGGCCGGGTTTGGGTTCCCTTGGGCTTTCGGGTGCCTTGGACGCTGTCTTGCGAAGACCATGGGCACAAGGCCCCGTCCTGGCCCCTTGTTCGATTCGCTCTCGTCTTGCGCTTGCTTCCAAGGTCCTCCATGACCTTCCCCATGGCCTTGCTAGATCCCCCCCATGACGCATGACCTCTGTCCGTTGATTGGTTTTGAGTGCACACCATGCCCGGCTTGGCACCGTGTTGTCGCGTGAGTGGCATTTGGATCGTGCATGCTGGTGGGCTACCTGCCAATGCGCACAAGCCTTGCACACTAGCCTTGCGCACGAGCCTTGCACAAAAGCCTTGGACACAAGCCTTGCGCACAAGCCATGCGCACAAGCCTTGGACGCTAGCCTTGCACACAAGCCATGCATACAAGCCTTGCTCACAAGCCTTGGGCACTGGCCCATCGCAGTAGCCTTGCACACAAGCCTTGCGCACTAGCTTTGGGCACGAGCCTTGCGCACTTGCCTTGGGCACTAGCCTTGCACACAACCCTTGGGAACTAGCCTTGCGCACCAGCCTTGCCCACAAGCCTTGCACACCAGCCTTGCACACTAGCCTTGCATACAAGCCTTGCACACTAGCCTTGCACACAGGCCATGCTCACTAGCCTTGGGCACTAGCCTTGCACACAGACCTTGGGCACTAGCCTTGCGCACTAGCCTTGCCCACGAGCCTTGCACACTAGCCTTGCACGCAGGCCTTGCACGCTAGGCATGCTTGGGCCAGCAGCTCCCGCATCAAGTCGGCGGGTGTAGGCACGGTTGGGCGCAGATCCCGCATCGCCTCGTCGCGTCTGGGCGCAAACCCGTCGCGTCTCGTTGCGTCTTCAGAAGTCGTCGCTAACAGCACCTTTGGTTGCCACTGGTGGTTAGGCGGGTTGGTTGCGCAAACCCTATAGGAGGGTGGCATGCTGCGGGGCGCTGGAATGCGCAGGCTTAGGGCGTTTTTGCCCGGATAGGCACTGGAATGTGCTGGTTTTGGGCGTTTTTGCCTGGATAGGCTAAGGAATGGGCATGCTTTGGGCGTTTTCCCCGGATAGGCACTGGAATGGGCTGGTTTTGGGCGTTTTTGCCTGGATAGGCTAACGAATGGGGCATGCTTTGGGCGTTTTTGCCCGGGTAGGCACTGGAATGCCTGGCCTTGGCTGGGCATTGCTGGGTTGGGCTCCCTTGGCCTTTCAGGCGCCTTGGATGCTGTCTTGTGAAGACCATGGGCACAAGGCCATGGCATATAGTGGGGAATGGACCATGGTTGCCAAGGTTAGGCAATATAGAGGGCGGTGGGCGAGTAGGCCATGGCGTCACTTGTTTGCCCGTGTTTGCTCCCTTTGTGCGTTGTTTGGTTTTGGGAG
>NW_027518741.1:350000-357500 GCF_043159265.1 Tasmannia lanceolata | reverse complement strand
ACAAGCCATGCACTCGAGCAATGCACACAAGCCTTGCACTCAAGCAATGCACACAAGCCCTGGACACTAGCCTTGCACACGGGCCTGGCACACAAGCCTTGGGCACTAGCCTTGCGCACTAGCGTTCCACATGAGCCTTGCACACTAGCCTTGGACACTAGCCTTGCACACAGGCCTTGCACACTAGGCATGCTTGGGCGAGCTGATCCCGCATCAAGTCGACGGGTCTAGGCATTCTTGGGCGCAGATCCCGCATCGTCTCGTCGCGTCTGGGCGCAAACACGTCGCGTCTCGTTGCGTCTTCAGAAGTCGTCGCTAACAGCACCTTTGGTTGCCACTGGTGGTTAGGCTGGTTGGTTGCGCAAACCCTATAGGAGGGTGGCATGCTGGTGGGCGTTTTTGCCCGGATAGGCACTAGAATGTGCAGATTTTGGGCGTTTTTGCCTGGATAGGCTAAGGAATGGGCATGCTTTGGGCGTTTTTGCCCGGATAGGCACCGGAATGCTTGGCCTTGGCTTGTCCTAGCAAGGCATTGCTGGGTTGGGCTCCCTTGGCCTTTTGGGCGCCTTGGACGATGTCTTGCGAAGACCATGGGCACAAGGCCATGGCATATGGTGAGGAAAGGACCACGGTTGCCAAGGTTAGGCACCGGAATGCTTGGCCTTGGCTTGCCAAAGCAGGGCATTGCTGGGTTGGGCTCCCTTGGCCTTCCGGGCGCCTTGGACACTGTCTTGGGAAGACCATGGGCACAAGGCCATGGCATATGGTGGGGAATGGACCACGGTTGCCAAGGCTAGGCATATAGAGAGGAATTGCATTTTTGCCCGGATAGGCACCGGAATGCTTGGCCTTGGCTTGCCATAGCAGGGCATTGCTGGGTTGGGCTCCCTTGGCCTTCCGGGGGCCTTGGACGCTGTCTTGGGAAGACCATGGGCACAAGGCCATGGCATATAGTGAGGAATGGACCACGGTTGGCAAGGCTAGGCATATAGAGAGGAATGGACCACGGTTGCCAAGGTTGCGCAAGTTTTGGGCATTTTTTGCCCGGATATGCCCAAGTATGCCCCGATAGGCCCGTTACGCCCCGGTATGAACGCGTATGCCCGGATAGACTCGGTATGCCTTGGGATACATGCGTATGCCCCGATAGGCTTGGTACGCCCCGATATGCGCACGTGTGCCCCAGTAGGGCAAGGTATTCCCCGGTATGTACGCGTGTGCCCCGATAGGCCCGGTATGCCCCGATATGCACACGTGTGCCCCAATAGGGGTCGGTATGCCCCGGTAGGTACGCGTGTGCCCCGTAATGCACGTTTCGCAGATCTCCCCGCATGTCCCGCCCCTATATGTAATACTTACTTACTTACTTACTTTCTTTCTTGCTTGCTTGCTTGCTTGCAATGGTTGGGAGTGCCCGGCATGCCCCGCTGCAGAGACCAAGGGCGCAATGACTTGGCACCGCGGATGCCGGGACTCCGGCACTTCCCGTGGCACTGATGGTTGGTTCCAAAGACAAAAGGCCGTGCAAGGCCACCGCACCGCGGATGATTTTGCTCGTGCTGGCGCCGTTGTGTGGCCAAAGAACATGCGCGAATGCTCGTGTCGGAAGGGTTGGTGTCCTGGCCCCGCGGGTGTCACGAATGCTCGGTTGCGAAGACCATGGGACCAGAGCCATGGCACGTCGGATGATGGCTCCAGCTGGCGCCCCGGCACTTTCTGTGGCATTGATGCTCGGTTTCAAAGACAAACGTGCGCAGGGCCAGGGGACCGCGGATGACTGCTCGTGCTGGCCCCGTTGGGCAGCATTGATGGTCGGTTGCAAAGAAAATGCGCGATTGCTCGTGTCGGGGCCCGGCAAGCCAAGGCCAAGCGAGCCATGGCACGTCGGATGATGGCTCCAGCTGGCGCCCCGGCACTTTCTGTGGCATTGATGCTCGGTTTCAAAGACAAACGTGCGCAGGGCCAGGGGACCGCGGATGACTGCTCGTGCTGGCCCCGTTGGGCGGCATTGATGGTCGGTTGCAAAGAAAATGCGCGATTGCTCGTGTCGGGGCCTGGCAAGCCAAGGCCAAGCGAGCCATGGCAACGCGGATGATGGCTCGCTAGTGCTGGCGCCGTGCACAGTGGCCTCGCACACTCGCCCTGCACGCTTCCCTTGCACGCAGCCTTGCACACTAGCCTCGCATGCGAGCCTTGCACCCTAGCCATGCAAACTAGCCTTGCACGGTAGCCATGCACACAAGCCGTGCACATTAGCCATGCGCACAAGCCCCGCACACTAGCCTTGCGCACAACCCTTGCACACAAGCCATGCACTCGAGCAATGCACACAAGCCTTGCACTCAAGCAATGCACACAAGCCCTGGACACTAGCCTTGCACACGGGCCTGGCACACAAGCCTTGGGCACTAGCCTTGCGCACTAGCGTTCCACATGAGCCTTGCACACTAGCCTTGGACACTAGCCTTGCACACAGGCCTTGCACACTAGGCATGCTTGGGCGAGCTGATCCCGCATCAAGTCGACGGGTCTAGGCATTCTTGGGCGCAGATCCCGCATCGTCTCGTCGCGTCTGGGCGCAAACACGTCGCGTCTCGTTGCGTCTTCAGAAGTCGTCGCTAACAGCACCTTTGGTTGCCACTGGTGGTTAGGCTGGTTGGTTGCGCAAACCCTATAGGAGGGTGGCATGCTGGTGGGCGTTTTTGCCCGGATAGGCACTAGAATGTGCAGATTTTGGGCGTTTTTGCCTGGATAGGCTAAGGAATGGGCATGCTTTGGGCGTTTTTGCCCGGATAGGCACCGGAATGCTTGGCCTTGGCTTGTCCTAGCAAGGCATTGCTGGGTTGGGCTCCCTTGGCCTTTTGGGCGCCTTGGACGATGTCTTGCGAAGACCATGGGCACAAGGCCATGGCATATGGTGAGGAAAGGACCACGGTTGCCAAGGTTAGGCACCGGAATGCTTGGCCTTGGCTTGCCAAAGCAGGGCATTGCTGGGTTGGGCTCCCTTGGCCTTCCGGGCGCCTTGGACACTGTCTTGGGAAGACCATGGGCACAAGGCCATGGCATATGGTGGGGAATGGACCACGGTTGCCAAGGCTAGGCATATAGAGAGGAATTGCATTTTTGCCCGGATAGGCACCGGAATGCTTGGCCTTGGCTTGCCATAGCAGGGCATTGCTGGGTTGGGCTCCCTTGGCCTTCCGGGGGCCTTGGACGCTGTCTTGGGAAGACCATGGGCACAAGGCCATGGCATATAGTGAGGAATGGACCACGGTTGGCAAGGCTAGGCATATAGAGAGGAATGGACCACGGTTGCCAAGGTTGCGCAAGTTTTGGGCATTTTTTGCCCGGATATGCCCAAGTATGCCCCGATAGGCCCGTTACGCCCCGGTATGAACGCGTATGCCCGGATAGACTCGGTATGCCTTGGGATACATGCGTATGCCCCGATATGCGCACGTGTGCCCCAGTAGGGCTCGGTATGCCCCGGTATGTACGCGTGTGCCCCGATAGGCCCGGTATGCCCCGATATGCACACGTGTGCCCCAATAGGGGTCGGTATGCCCCGGTAGGTACGCGTGTGCCCCGTAATGCACGTTTCGCAGATCTCCCCGCATGTCCCGCCCCTATATGTAATACTTACTTACTTACTTACTTTCTTTCTTGCTTGCTTGCTTGCTTGCAATGGTTGGGAGTGCCCGGCATGCCCCGCTGCAGAGACCAAGGGCGCAATGACTTGGCACCGCGGATGCCGGGACTCCGGCACTTCCCGTGGCACTGATGGTTGGTTCCAAAGACAAAAGGCCGTGCAAGGCCACCGCACCGCGGATGATTTTGCTCGTGCTGGCGCCGTTGTGTGGCCAAAGAACATGCGCGAATGCTCGTGTCGGAAGGGTTGGTGTCCTGGCCCCGCGGGTGTCACGAATGCTCGGTTGCGAAGACCATGGGACCAGAGCCATGGCACGTCGGATGATGGCTCCAGCTGGCGCCCCGGCACTTTCTGTGGCATTGATGCTCGGTTTCAAAGACAAACGTGCGCAGTGCCAGGGGACCGCGGATGACTGCTCGTGCTGGCCCCGTTGGGCGGCATTGATGGTCGGTTGCAAAGAAAATGCGCGATTGCTCGTGTCGGGGCCCGGCAAGCCAAGGCCAAGCGAGCCATGGCACGTCGGATGATGGCTCCAGCTGGCGCCCCGGCACTTTCTGTGGCATTGATGCTCGGTTTCAAAGACAAACGTGCGCAGGGCCAGGGGACCGCGGATGACTGCTCGTGCTGGCCCCGTTGGGCGGCATTGATGGTCGGTTGCAAAGAAAATGCGCGATTGCTCGTGTCGGGGCCTGGCAAGCCAAGGCCAAGCGAGCCATGGCAACGCGGATGATGGCTCGCTAGTGCTGGCGCCGTGCACAGTGGCCTCGCACACTCGCCCTGCACGCTTCCCTTGCACGCAGCCTTGCACACTAGCCTCGCATGCGAGCCTTGCACCCTAGCCATGCAAACTAGCCTTGCACGGTAGCCATGCACACAAGCCGTGCACATTAGCCATGCGCACAAGCCCCGCACACTAGCCTTGCGCACAACCCTTGCACACAAGCCATGCACTCGAGCAATGCACACAAGCCTTGCACTCAAGCAATGCACACAAGCCCTGGACACTAGCCTTGCACACGGGCCTGGCACACAAGCCTTGGGCACTAGCCTTGCGCACTAGTGTTCCACATGAGCCTTGCACACTAGCCTTGGACACTAGCCTTGCACACAGGCCTTGCACACTAGGCATGCTTGGGCGAGCTGATCCCGCATCAAGTCGACGGGTCTAGGCATTCTTGGGCGCAGATCCCGCATCGTCTCGTCGCGTCTGGGCGCAAACACGTCGCGTCTCGTTGCGTCTTCAGAAGTCGTCGCTAACAGCACCTTTGGTTGCCACTGGTGGTTAGGCTGGTTGGTTGCGCAAACCCTATAGGAGGGTGGCATGCTGGTGGGCGTTTTTGCCCGGATAGGCACTAGAATGTGCAGATTTTGGGCGTTTTTGCCTGGATAGGCTAAGGAATGGGCATGCTTTGGGCGTTTTTGCCCGGATAGGCACCGGAATGCTTGGCCTTGGCTTGTCCTAGCAAGGCATTGCTGGGTTGGGCTCCCTTGGCCTTTTGGGCGCCTTGGACGATGTCTTGCGAAGACCATGGGCACAAGGCCATGGCATATGGTGAGGAAAGGACCACGGTTGCCAAGGTTAGGCACCGGAATGCTTGGCCTTGGCTTGCCAAAGCAGGGCATTGCTGGGTTGGGCTCCCTTGGCCTTCCGGGCGCCTTGGACACTGTCTTGGGAAGACCATGGGCACAAGGCCATGGCATATGGTGGGGAATGGACCACGGTTGCCAAGGCTAGGCATATAGAGAGGAATTGCATTTTTGCCCGGATAGGCACCGGAATGCTTGGCCTTGGCTTGCCATAGCAGGGCATTGCTGGGTTGGGCTCCCTTGGCCTTCCGGGGGCCTTGGACGCTGTCTTGGGAAGACCATGGGCACAAGGCCATGGCATATAGTGAGGAATGGACCACAGTTGGCAAGGCTAGGCATATAGAGAGGAATGGACCACGGTTGCCAAGGTTGCGCAAGTTTTGGGCATTTTTTGCCCGGATATGCCCAAGTATGCCCCGATAGGCCCGTTACGCCCCGGTATGAACGCGTATGCCCGGATAGACTCGGTATGCCTTGGGATACATGCGTATGCCCCGATATGCGCACGTGTGCCCCAGTAGGGCTCGGTATGCCCCGGTATGTACGCGTGTGCCCCGATAGGCCCGGTATGCCCCGATATGCACACGTGTGCCCCAATAGGGGTCGGTATGCCCCGGTAGGTACGCGTGTGCCCCGTAATGCACGTTTCGCAGATCTCCCCGCATGTCCCGCCCCTATATGTAATACTTACTTACTTACTTACTTTCTTTCTTGCTTGCTTGCTTGCTTGCAATGGTTGGGAGTGCCCGGCATGCCCCGCTGCAGAGACCAAGGGCGCAATGACTTGGCACCGCGGATGCCGGGACTCCGGCACTTCCCGTGGCACTGATGGTTGGTTCCAAAGACAAAAGGCCGTGCAAGGCCACCGCACCGCGGATGATTTTGCTCGTGCTGGCGCCGTTGTGTGGCCAAAGAACATGCGCGAATGCTCGTGTCGGAAGGGTTGGTGTCCTGGCCCCGCGGGTGTCACGAATGCTCGGTTGCGAAGACCATGGGACCAGAGCCATGGCACGTCGGATGATGGCTCCAGCTGGCGCCCCGGCACTTTCTGTGGCATTGATGCTCGGTTTCAAAGACAAACGTGCGCAGGGCCAGGGGACCGCGGATGACTGCTCGTGCTGGCCCCGTTGGGCAGCATTGATGGTCGGTTGCAAAGAAAATGCGCGATTGCTCGTGTCGGGGCCCGGCAAGCCAAGGCCAAGCGAGCCATGGCACGTCGGATGATGGCTCCAGCTGGCGCCCCGGCACTTTCTGTGGCATTGATGCTCGGTTTCAAAGACAAACGTGCGCAGGGCCAGGGGACCGCGGATGACTGCTCGTGCTGGCCCCGTTGGGCGGCATTGATGGTCGGTTGCAAAGAAAATGCGCGATTGCTCACAAGCCTTGCACACCAGCCTTGCACACCAGCCTTGCACACTAGCCTTGCATACAAGCCTTGCACACTAGCCTTGCACACAGGCCATGCTCACTAGCCTTGGGCACTAGCCTTGCACACAGACCTTGGGCGCTAGCCTTGCGCACTAGCCTTGCCCACGAGCCTTGCACACTAGCCTTGCACGCCGGCCTTGCACGCTAGGCATGCTTGGGCCAGCAGCTCCCGCATCAAGTCGGCGGGTGTAGGCACGGTTGGGCGCAGATCCCGCATCGCCTCGTCGCGTCTGGGCGCAAACCCGTCGCGTCTCGTTGCGTCTTCAGAAGTCGTCGCTAATAGCACCTTTGGTTGCCACTGGTGGTTAGGCGGGTTGGTTGCGCAAACCCTATAGGAGGGTGGCATGCTGCGGGGCGCTGGAATGCGCAGGCTTAGGGCGTTTTTGCCCGGATAGGCACTGGAATGTGCTGGTTTTGGGCGTTTTTGCCTGGATAGGCTAAGGAATGGGCATGCTTTGGGCGTTTTCCCCGGATAGGCACTGGAATGGGCTGGTTTTGGGCGTTTTTGCCTGGATAGGCTAACGAATGGGGCATGCTTTGGGCGTTTTTGCCCGGGTAGGCACTGGAATGCCTGGCCTTGGCTGGGCATTGCTGGGTTGGGCTCCCTTGGCCTTTCAGGCGCCTTGGATGCTGTCTTGTGAAGACCATGGGCACAAGGCCATGGCATATAGTGGGGAATGGACCATGGTTGCCAAGGTTAGGCAATATAGAGGGCGGTGGGCGAGTAGGCCATGGCGTCACTTGTTTGCCCGTGTTTGCTCCCTTTGTGCGTTGTTTGGTTTTGGGAGCACACCTACCTTGCTAGGCTCGGCGGCTTACCCCTGCCCTTGTGGGTA
>NW_027518741.1:337500-340000 GCF_043159265.1 Tasmannia lanceolata | reverse complement strand
ATGCACACAAGCCCTGGACACTAGCCTTGCACACGGGCCTGGCACACAAGCCTTGGGCACTAGCCTTGCGCACTAGCGTTCCACATGAGCCTTGCACACTAGCCTTGGACACTAGCCTTGCACACAGGCCTTGCACACTAGGCATGCTTGGGCGAGCTGATCCCGCATCAAGTCGACGGGTCTAGGCATTCTTGGGCGCAGATCCCGCATCGTCTCGTCGCGTCTGGGCGCAAACACGTCGCGTCTCGTTGCGTCTTCAGAAGTCGTCGCTAACAGCACCTTTGGTTGCCACTGGTGGTTAGGCTGGTTGGTTGCGCAAACCCTATAGGAGGGTGGCATGCTGGTGGGCGTTTTTGCCCGGATAGGCACTAGAATGTGCAGATTTTGGGCGTTTTTGCCTGGATAGGCTAAGGAATGGGCATGCTTTGGGCGTTTTTGCCCGGATAGGCACCGGAATGCTTGGCCTTGGCTTGTCCTAGCAAGGCATTGCTGGGTTGGGCTCCCTTGGCCTTTTGGGCGCCTTGGACGATGTCTTGCGAAGACCATGGGCACAAGGCCATGGCATATGGTGAGGAAAGGACCACGGTTGCCAAGGTTAGGCACCGGAATGCTTGGCCTTGGCTTGCCAAAGCAGGGCATTGCTGGGTTGGGCTCCCTTGGCCTTCCGGGCGCCTTGGACACTGTCTTGGGAAGACCATGGGCACAAGGCCATGGCATATGGTGGGGAATGGACCACGGTTGCCAAGGCTAGGCATATAGAGAGGAATTGCATTTTTGCCCGGATAGGCACCGGAATGCTTGGCCTTGGCTTGCCATAGCAGGGCATTGCTGGGTTGGGCTCCCTTGGCCTTCCGGGGGCCTTGGACGCTGTCTTGGGAAGACCATGGGCACAAGGCCATGGCATATAGTGAGGAATGGACCACGGTTGGCAAGGCTAGGCATATAGAGAGGAATGGACCACGGTTGCCAAGGTTGCGCAAGTTTTGGGCATTTTTTGCCCGGATATGCCCAAGTATGCCCCGATAGGCCCGTTACGCCCCGGTATGAACGCGTATGCCCGGATAGACTCGGTATGCCTTGGGATACATGCGTATGCCCCGATAGGCTTGGTACGCCCCGATATGCGCACGTGTGCCCCAGTAGGGCTCGGTATGCCCCGGTATGTACGCGTGTGCCCCGATAGGCCCGGTATGCCCCGATATGCACACGTGTGCCCCAATAGGGGTCGGTATGCCCCGGTAGGTACGCGTGTGCCCCGTAATGCACGTTTCGCAGATCTCCCCGCATGTCCCGCCCCTATATGTAATACTTACTTACTTACTTACTTTCTTTCTTGCTTGCTTGCTTGCTTGCAATGGTTGGGAGTGCCCGGCATGCCCCGCTGCAGAGACCAAGGGCGCAATGACTTGGCACCGCGGATGCCGGGACTCCGGCACTTCCCGTGGCACTGATGGTTGGTTCCAAAGACAAAAGGCCGTGCAAGGCCACCACACCGCGGATGATTTTGCTCGTGCTGGCGCCGTTGTGTGGCCAAAGAACATGCGCGAATGCTCGTGTCGGAAGGGTTGGTGTCCTGGCCCCGCGGGTGTCACGAATGCTCGGTTGCGAAGACCATGGGACCAGAGCCATGGCACGTCGGATGATGGCTCCAGCTGGCGCCCCGGCACTTTCTGTGGCATTGATGCTCGGTTTCAAAGACAAACGTGCGCAGGGCCAGGGGACCGCGGATGACTGCTCGTGCTGGCCCCGTTGGGCGGCATTGATGGTCGGTTGCAAAGAAAATGCGCGATTGCTCGTGTCGGGGCCTGGCAAGCCAAGGCCAAGCGAGCCATGACAACGCGGATGATGGCTCCAGCTGGCGCCCCGGCACTTTCTGTGGCATTGATGCTCGGTTTCGAAGACAAACGTGCGCAGGGCCAGGGGACCGCGGAGGACTGCTCGTGCTGGCCCCGTTGGGCGGCATTGATGGTGTGTTGCAGAGAGCATGTGCGATTGCAAGTGTCGGCCGGGTTTGGGTTCCCTTGGGCTTTCGGGTGCCTTGGACGCTGTCTTGCGAAGACCATGGGCACAAGGCCCCGTCCTGGCCCCTTGTTCGATTCGCTCTCGTCTTGCGCTTGCTTCCAAGGTCCTCCATGACCTTCCCCATGGCCTTGCTAGATCCCCCCCATGACGCATGACCTCTGTCCGTTGATTGGTTTTGAGTGCACACCATGCCCGGCTTGGCACCGTGTTGTCGCGTGAGTGGCATTTGGATCGTGCATGCTGGTGGGCTACCTGCCAATGCGCACAAGCCTTGCACACTAGCCTTGCGCACGAGCCTTGCACAAAAGCCTTGGACACAAGCCTTGCGCACAAGCCATGCGCACAAGCCTTGGACGCTAGCCTTGCACACAAGCCATGCATACAAGCCTTGCTCACAAGCCTTGGGCACTGGCCCATCGCAGTAGCCTTGCACACAAGCCTTGCGCACTAGCTTTGGGCACGAGCCTTGCGCACTTGC
>NW_027518741.1:322500-327500 GCF_043159265.1 Tasmannia lanceolata | reverse complement strand
AGAGACCAAGGGCGCAATGACTTGGCACCGCGGATGCCGGGACTCCGGCACTTCCCGTGGCACTGATGGTTGGTTCCAAAGACAAAAGGCCGTGCAAGGCCACCGCACCGCGGATGATTTTGCTCGTGCTGGCGCCGTTGTGTGGCCAAAGAACATGCGCGAATGCTCGTGTCGGAAGGGTTGGTGTCCTGGCCCCGCGGGTGTCACGAATGCTCGGTTGCGAAGACCATGGGACCAGAGCCATGGCACGTCGGATGATGGCTCCAGCTGGCGCCCCGGCACTTTCTGTGGCATTGATGCTCGGTTTCAAAGACAAACGTGCGCAGTGCCAGGGGACCGCGGATGACTGCTCGTGCTGGCCCCGTTGGGCGGCATTGATGGTCGGTTGCAAAGAAAATGCGCGATTGCTCGTGTCGGGGCCCGGCAAGCCAAGGCCAAGCGAGCCATGGCACGTCGGATGATGGCTCCAGCTGGCGCCCCGGCACTTTCTGTGGCATTGATGCTCGGTTTCAAAGACAAACGTGCGCAGGGCCAGGGGACCGCGGATGACTGCTCGTGCTGGCCCCGTTGGGCGGCATTGATGGTCGGTTGCAAAGAAAATGCGCGATTGCTCGTGTCGGGGCCTGGCAAGCCAAGGCCAAGCGAGCCATGGCAACGCGGATGATGGCTCGCTAGTGCTGGCGCCGTGCACAGTGGCCTCGCACACTCGCCCTGCACGCTTCCCTTGCACGCAGCCTTGCACACTAGCCTCGCATGCGAGCCTTGCACCCTAGCCATGCAAACTAGCCTTGCACGGTAGCCATGCACACAAGCCGTGCACATTAGCCATGCGCACAAGCCCCGCACACTAGCCTTGCGCACAACCCTTGCACACAAGCCATGCACTCGAGCAATGCACACAAGCCTTGCACTCAAGCAATGCACACAAGCCCTGGACACTAGCCTTGCACACGGGCCTGGCACACAAGCCTTGGGCACTAGCCTTGCGCACTAGCGTTCCACATGAGCCTTGCACACTAGCCTTGGACACTAGCCTTGCACACAGGCCTTGCACACTAGGCATGCTTGGGCGAGCTGATCCCGCATCAAGTCGACGGGTCTAGGCATTCTTGGGCGCAGATCCCGCATCGTCTCGTCGCGTCTGGGCGCAAACACGTCGCGTCTCGTTGCGTCTTCAGAAGTCGTCGCTAACAGCACCTTTGGTTGCCACTGGTGGTTAGGCTGGTTGGTTGCGCAAACCCTATAGGAGGGTGGCATGCTGGTGGGCGTTTTTGCCCGGATAGGCACTAGAATGTGCAGATTTTGGGCGTTTTTGCCTGGATAGGCTAAGGAATGGGCATGCTTTGGGCGTTTTTGCCCGGATAGGCACCGGAATGCTTGGCCTTGGCTTGTCCTAGCAAGGCATTGCTGGGTTGGGCTCCCTTGGCCTTTTGGGCGCCTTGGACGATGTCTTGCGAAGACCATGGGCACAAGGCCATGGCATATGGTGAGGAAAGGACCACGGTTGCCAAGGTTAGGCACCGGAATGCTTGGCCTTGGCTTGCCAAAGCAGGGCATTGCTGGGTTGGGCTCCCTTGGCCTTCCGGGCGCCTTGGACACTGTCTTGGGAAGACCATGGGCACAAGGCCATGGCATATGGTGGGGAATGGACCACGGTTGCCAAGGCTAGGCATATAGAGAGGAATTGCATTTTTGCCCGGATAGGCACCGGAATGCTTGGCCTTGGCTTGCCATAGCAGGGCATTGCTGGGTTGGGCTCCCTTGGCCTTCCGGGGGCCTTGGACGCTGTCTTGGGAAGACCATGGGCACAAGGCCATGGCATATAGTGAGGAATGGACCACGGTTGGCAAGGCTAGGCATATAGAGAGGAATGGACCACGGTTGCCAAGGTTGCGCAAGTTTTGGGCATTTTTTGCCCGGATATGCCCAAGTATGCCCCGATAGGCCCGTTACGCCCCGGTATGAACGCGTATGCCCGGATAGACTCGGTATGCCTTGGGATACATGCGTATGCCCCGATAGGCTTGGTACGCCCCGATATGCGCACGTGTGCCCCAGTAGGGCTCGGTATGCCCCGGTATGTACGCGTGTGCCCCGATAGGCCCGGTATGCCCCGATATGCACACGTGTGCCCCAATAGGGGTCGGTATGCCCCGGTAGGTACGCGTGTGCCCCGTAATGCACGTTTCGCAGATCTCCCCGCATGTCCCGCCCCTATATGTAATACTTACTTACTTACTTACTTTCTTTCTTGCTTGCTTGCTTGCTTGCAATGGTTGGGAGTGCCCGGCATGCCCCGCTGCAGAGACCAAGGGCGCAATGACTTGGCACCGCGGATGCCGGGACTCCGGCACTTCCCGTGGCACTGATGGTTGGTTCCAAAGACAAAAGGCCGTGCAAGGCCACCGCACCGCGGATGATTTTGCTCGTGCTGGCGCCGTTGTGTGGCCAAAGAACATGCGCGAATGCTCGTGTCGGAAGGGTTGGTGTCCTGGCCCCGCGGGTGTCACGAATGCTCGGTTGCGAAGACCATGGGACCAGAGCCATGGCACGTCGGATGATGGCTCCAGCTGGCGCCCCGGCACTTTCTGTGGCATTGATGCTCGGTTTCAAAGACAAACGTGCGCAGGGCCAGGGGACCGCGGATGACTGCTCGTGCTGGCCCCGTTGGGCAGCATTGATGGTCGGTTGCAAAGAAAATGCGCGATTGCTCGTGTCGGGGCCCGGCAAGCCAAGGCCAAGCGAGCCATGGCACGTCGGATGATGGCTCCAGCTGGCGCCCCGGCACTTTCTGTGGCATTGATGCTCGGTTTCAAAGACAAACGTGCGCAGGGCCAGGGGACCGCGGATGACTGCTCGTGCTGGCCCCGTTGGGCGGCATTGATGGTCGGTTGCAAAGAAAATGCGCGATTGCTCGTGTCGGGGCCTGGCAAGCCAAGGCCAAGCGAGCCATGGCAACGCGGATGATGGCTCGCTAGTGCTGGCGCCGTGCACAGTGGCCTCGCACACTCGCCCTGCACGCTTCCCTTGCACGCAGCCTTGCACACTAGCCTCGCATGCGAGCCTTGCACCCTAGCCATGCAAACTAGCCTTGCACGGTAGCCATGCACACAAGCCGTGCACATTAGCCATGCGCACAAGCCCCGCACACTAGCCTTGCGCACAACCCTTGCACACAAGCCATGCACTCGAGCAATGCACACAAGCCTTGCACTCAAGCAATGCACACAAGCCCTGGACACTAGCCTTGCACACGGGCCTGGCACACAAGCCTTGGGCACTAGCCTTGCGCACTAGCGTTCCACATGAGCCTTGCACACTAGCCTTGGACACTAGCCTTGCACACAGGCCTTGCACACTAGGCATGCTTGGGCGAGCTGATCCCGCATCAAGTCGACGGGTCTAGGCATTCTTGGGCGCAGATCCCGCATCGTCTCGTCGCGTCTGGGCGCAAACACGTCGCGTCTCGTTGCGTCTTCAGAAGTCGTCGCTAACAGCACCTTTGGTTGCCACTGGTGGTTAGGCTGGTTGGTTGCGCAAACCCTATAGGAGGGTGGCATGCTGGTGGGCGTTTTTGCCCGGATAGGCACTAGAATGTGCAGATTTTGGGCGTTTTTGCCTGGATAGGCTAAGGAATGGGCATGCTTTGGGCGTTTTTGCCCGGATAGGCACCGGAATGCTTGGCCTTGGCTTGTCCTAGCAAGGCATTGCTGGGTTGGGCTCCCTTGGCCTTTTGGGCGCCTTGGACGATGTCTTGCGAAGACCATGGGCACAAGGCCATGGCATATGGTGAGGAAAGGACCACGGTTGCCAAGGTTAGGCACCGGAATGCTTGGCCTTGGCTTGCCAAAGCAGGGCATTGCTGGGTTGGGCTCCCTTGGCCTTCCGGGCGCCTTGGACACTGTCTTGGGAAGACCATGGGCACAAGGCCATGGCATATGGTGGGGAATGGACCACGGTTGCCAAGGCTAGGCATATAGAGAGGAATTGCATTTTTGCCCGGATAGGCACCGGAATGCTTGGCCTTGGCTTGCCATAGCAGGGCATTGCTGGGTTGGGCTCCCTTGGCCTTCCGGGGGCCTTGGACGCTGTCTTGGGAAGACCATGGGCACAAGGCCATGGCATATAGTGAGGAATGGACCACGGTTGGCAAGGCTAGGCATATAGAGAGGAATGGACCACGGTTGCCAAGGTTGCGCAAGTTTTGGGCATTTTTTGCCCGGATATGCCCAAGTATGCCCCGATAGGCCCGTTACGCCCCGGTATGAACGCGTATGCCCGGATAGACTCGGTATGCCTTGGGATACATGCGTATGCCCCGATAGGCTTGGTACGCCCCGATATGCGCACGTGTGCCCCAGTAGGGCTCGGTATGCCCCGGTATGTACGCGTGTGCCCCGATAGGCCCGGTATGCCCCGATATGCACACGTGTGCCCCAATAGGGGTCGGTATGCCCCGGTAGGTACGCGTGTGCCCCGTAATGCACGTTTCGCAGATCTCCCCGCATGTCCCGCCCCTATATGTAATACTTACTTACTTACTTACTTTCTTTCTTGCTTGCTTGCTTGCTTGCAATGGTTGGGAGTGCCCGGCATGCCCCGCTGCAGAGACCAAGGGCGCAATGACTTGGCACCGCGGATGCCGGGACTCCGGCACTTCCCGTGGCACTGATGGTTGGTTCCAAAGACAAAAGGCCGTGCAAGGCCACCACACCGCGGATGATTTTGCTCGTGCTGGCGCCGTTGTGTGGCCAAAGAACATGCGCGAATGCTCGTGTCGGAAGGGTTGGTGTCCTGGCCCCGCGGGTGTCACGAATGCTCGGTTGCGAAGACCATGGGACCAGAGCCATGGCACGTCGGATGATGGCTCCAGCTGGCGCCCCGGCACTTTCTGTGGCATTGATGCTCGGTTTCAAAGACAAACGTGCGCAGGGCCAGGGGACCGCGGATGACTGCTCGTGCTGGCCCCGTTGGGCGGCATTGATGGTCGGTTGCAAAGA
>NW_027518741.1:302500-312500 GCF_043159265.1 Tasmannia lanceolata | reverse complement strand
GGCTCCCTTGGCCTTCCGGGCGCCTTGGACACTGTCTTGGGAAGACCATGGGCACAAGGCCATGGCATATGGTGGGGAATGGACCACGGTTGCCAAGGCTAGGCATATAGAGAGGAATCGCATTTTTGCCCGGATAGGCACCGGAATGCTTGGCCTTGGCTTGCCATAGCAGGGCATTGCTGGGTTGGGCTCCCTTGGCCTTCCGGGGGCCTTGGACGCTGTCTTGGGAAGACCATGGGCACAAGGCCATGGCATATAGTGAGGAATGGACCACGGTTGGCAAGGCTAGGCATATAGAGAGGAATGGACCACGGTTGCCAAGGTTGCGCAAGTTTTGGGCATTTTTTGCCCGGATATGCCCAAGTATGCCCCGATAGGCCCGTTACGCCCCGGTATGAACGCGTATGCCCGGATAGACTCGGTATGCCTTGGGATACATGCGTATGCCCCGATAGGCTTGGTACGCCCCGATATGCGCACGTGTGCCCCAGTAGGGCTCGGTATGCCCCGGTATGTACGCGTGTGCCCCGATAGGCCCGGTATGCCCCGATATGCACACGTGTGCCCCAATAGGGGTCGGTATGCCCCGGTAGGTACGCGTGTGCCCCGTAATGCACGTTTCGCAGATCTCCCCGCATGTCCCGCCCCTATATGTAATACTTACTTACTTACTTTCTTTCTTTCTTGCTTGCTTGCTTGCTTGCAATGGTTGGGAGTGCCCGGCATGCCCCGCTGCAGAGACCAAGGGCGCAATGACTTGGCACCGCGGATGCCGGGACTCCGGCACTTCCCGTGGCACTGATGGTTGGTTCCAAAGACAAAAGGCCGTGCAAGGCCACCGCACCGCGGATGATTTTGCTCGTGCTGGCGCCGTTGTGTGGCCAAAGAACATGCGCGAATGCTCGTGTCGGAAGGGTTGGTGTCCTGGCCCCGCGGGTGTCACGAATGCTCGGTTGCGAAGACCATGGGACCAGAGCCATGGCACGTCGGATGATGGCTCCAGCTGGCGCCCCGGCACTTTCTGTGGCATTGATGCTCGGTTTCAAAGACAAACGTGCGCAGTGCCAGGGGACCGCGGATGACTGCTCGTGCTGGCCCCGTTGGGCGGCATTGATGGTCGGTTGCAAAGAAAATGCGCGATTGCTCGTGTCGGGGCCCGGCAAGCCAAGGCCAAGCGAGCCATGGCACGTCGGATGATGGCTCCAGCTGGCGCCCCGGCACTTTCTGTGGCATTGATGCTCGGTTTCAAAGACAAACGTGCGCAGGGCCAGGGGACCGCGGATGACTGCTCGTGCTGGCCCCGTTGGGCGGCATTGATGGTCGGTTGCAAAGAAAATGCGCGATTGCTCGTGTCGGGGCCTGGCAAGCCAAGGCCAAGCGAGCCATGGCAACGCGGATGATGGCTCGCTAGTGCTGGCGCCGTGCACAGTGGCCTCGCACACTCGCCCTGCACGCTTCCCTTGCACGCAGCCTTGCACACTAGCCTCGCATGCGAGCCTTGCACCCTAGCCATGCAAACTAGCCTTGCACGGTAGCCATGCACACAAGCCGTGCACATTAGCCATGCGCACAAGCCCCGCACACTAGCCTTGCGCACAACCCTTGCACACAAGCCATGCACTCGAGCAATGCACACAAGCCTTGCACTCAAGCAATGCACACAAGCCCTGGACACTAGCCTTGCACACGGGCCTGGCACACAAGCCTTGGGCACTAGCCTTGCGCACTAGCGTTCCACATGAGCCTTGCACACTAGCCTTGGACACTAGCCTTGCACACAGGCCTTGCACACTAGGCATGCTTGGGCGAGCTGATCCCGCATCAAGTCGACGGGTCTAGGCATTCTTGGGCGCAGATCCCGCATCGTCTCGTCGCGTCTGGGCGCAAACACGTCGCGTCTCGTTGCGTCTTCAGAAGTCGTCGCTAACAGCACCTTTGGTTGCCACTGGTGGTTAGGCTGGTTGGTTGCGCAAACCCTATAGGAGGGTGGCATGCTGGTGGGCGTTTTTGCCCGGATAGGCACTAGAATGTGCAGATTTTGGGCGTTTTTGCCTGGATAGGCTAAGGAATGGGCATGCTTTGGGCGTTTTTGCCCGGATAGGCACCGGAATGCTTGGCCTTGGCTTGTCCTAGCAAGGCATTGCTGGGTTGGGCTCCCTTGGCCTTTTGGGCGCCTTGGACGATGTCTTGCGAAGACCATGGGCACAAGGCCATGGCATATGGTGAGGAAAGGACCACGGTTGCCAAGGTTAGGCACCGGAATGCTTGGCCTTGGCTTGCCAAAGCAGGGCATTGCTGGGTTGGGCTCCCTTGGCCTTCCGGGCGCCTTGGACACTGTCTTGGGAAGACCATGGGCACAAGGCCATGGCATATGGTGGGGAATGGACCACGGTTGCCAAGGCTAGGCATATAGAGAGGAATTGCATTTTTGCCCGGATAGGCACCGGAATGCTTGGCCTTGGCTTGCCATAGCAGGGCATTGCTGGGTTGGGCTCCCTTGGCCTTCCGGGGGCCTTGGACGCTGTCTTGGGAAGACCATGGGCACAAGGCCATGGCATATAGTGAGGAATGGACCACGGTTGGCAAGGCTAGGCATATAGAGAGGAATGGACCACGGTTGCCAAGGTTGCGCAAGTTTTGGGCATTTTTTGCCCGGATATGCCCAAGTATGCCCCGATAGGCCCGTTACGCCCCGGTATGAACGCGTATGCCCGGATAGACTCGGTATGCCTTGGGATACATGCGTATGCCCCGATAGGCTTGGTACGCCCCGATATGCGCACGTGTGCCCCAGTAGGGCTCGGTATGCCCCGGTATGTACGCGTGTGCCCCGATAGGCCCGGTATGCCCCGATATGCACACGTGTGCCCCAATAGGGGTCGGTATGCCCCGGTAGGTACGCGTGTGCCCCGTAATGCACGTTTCGCAGATCTCCCCGCATGTCCCGCCCCTATATGTAATACTTACTTACTTACTTACTTTCTTTCTTGCTTGCTTGCTTGCTTGCAATGGTTGGGAGTGCCCGGCATGCCCCGCTGCAGAGACCAAGGGCGCAATGACTTGGCACCGCGGATGCCGGGACTCCGGCACTTCCCGTGGCACTGATGGTTGGTTCCAAAGACAAAAGGCCGTGCAAGGCCACCGCACCGCGGATGATTTTGCTCGTGCTGGCGCCGTTGTGTGGCCAAAGAACATGCGCGAATGCTCGTGTCGGAAGGGTTGGTGTCCTGGCCCCGCGGGTGTCACGAATGCTCGGTTGCGAAGACCATGGGACCAGAGCCATGGCACGTCGGATGATGGCTCCAGCTGGCGCCCCGGCACTTTCTGTGGCATTGATGCTCGGTTTCAAAGACAAACGTGCGCAGGGCCAGGGGACCGCGGATGACTGCTCGTGCTGGCCCCGTTGGGCAGCATTGATGGTCGGTTGCAAAGAAAATGCGCGATTGCTCGTGTCGGGGCCCGGCAAGCCAAGGCCAAGCGAGCCATGGCACGTCGGATGATGGCTCCAGCTGGCGCCCCGGCACTTTCTGTGGCATTGATGCTCGGTTTCAAAGACAAACGTGCGCAGGGCCAGGGGACCGCGGATGACTGCTCGTGCTGGCCCCGTTGGGCGGCATTGATGGTCGGTTGCAAAGAAAATGCGCGATTGCTCGTGTCGGGGCCTGGCAAGCCAAGGCCAAGCGAGCCATGGCAACGCGGATGATGGCTCGCTAGTGCTGGCGCCGTGCACAGTGGCCTCGCACACTCGCCCTGCACGCTTCCCTTGCACGCAGCCTTGCACACTAGCCTCGCATGCGAGCCTTGCACCCTAGCCATGCAAACTAGCCTTGCACGGTAGCCATGCACACAAGCCGTGCACATTAGCCATGCGCACAAGCCCCGCACACTAGCCTTGCGCACAACCCTTGCACACAAGCCATGCACTCGAGCAATGCACACAAGCCTTGCACTCAAGCAATGCACACAAGCCCTGGACACTAGCCTTGCACACGGGCCTGGCACACAAGCCTTGGGCACTAGCCTTGCGCACTAGCGTTCCACATGAGCCTTGCACACTAGCCTTGGACACTAGCCTTGCACACAGGCCTTGCACACTAGGCATGCTTGGGCGAGCTGATCCCGCATCAAGTCGACGGGTCTAGGCATTCTTGGGCGCAGATCCCGCATCGTCTCGTCGCGTCTGGGCGCAAACACGTCGCGTCTCGTTGCGTCTTCAGAAGTCGTCGCTAACAGCACCTTTGGTTGCCACTGGTGGTTAGGCTGGTTGGTTGCGCAAACCCTATAGGAGGGTGGCATGCTGGTGGGCGTTTTTGCCCGGATAGGCACTAGAATGTGCAGATTTTGGGCGTTTTTGCCTGGATAGGCTAAGGAATGGGCATGCTTTGGGCGTTTTTGCCCGGATAGGCACCGGAATGCTTGGCCTTGGCTTGTCCTAGCAAGGCATTGCTGGGTTGGGCTCCCTTGGCCTTTTGGGCGCCTTGGACGATGTCTTGCGAAGACCATGGGCACAAGGCCATGGCATATGGTGAGGAAAGGACCACGGTTGCCAAGGTTAGGCACCGGAATGCTTGGCCTTGGCTTGCCAAAGCAGGGCATTGCTGGGTTGGGCTCCCTTGGCCTTCCGGGCGCCTTGGACACTGTCTTGGGAAGACCATGGGCACAAGGCCATGGCATATGGTGGGGAATGGACCACGGTTGCCAAGGCTAGGCATATAGAGAGGAATTGCATTTTTGCCCGGATAGGCACCGGAATGCTTGGCCTTGGCTTGCCATAGCAGGGCATTGCTGGGTTGGGCTCCCTTGGCCTTCCGGGGGCCTTGGACGCTGTCTTGGGAAGACCATGGGCACAAGGCCATGGCATATAGTGAGGAATGGACCACGGTTGGCAAGGCTAGGCATATAGAGAGGAATGGACCACGGTTGCCAAGGTTGCGCAAGTTTTGGGCATTTTTTGCCCGGATATGCCCAAGTATGCCCCGATAGGCCCGTTACGCCCCGGTATGAACGCGTATGCCCGGATAGACTCGGTATGCCTTGGGATACATGCGTATGCCCCGATATGCGCACGTGTGCCCCAGTAGGGCTCGGTATGCCCCGGTATGTACGCGTGTGCCCCGATAGGCCCGGTATGCCCCGATATGCACACGTGTGCCCCAATAGGGGTCGGTATGCCCCGGTAGGTACGCGTGTGCCCCGTAATGCACGTTTCGCAGATCTCCCCGCATGTCCCGCCCCTATATGTAATACTTACTTACTTACTTACTTTCTTTCTTGCTTGCTTGCTTGCTTGCAATGGTTGGGAGTGCCCGGCATGCCCCGCTGCAGAGACCAAGGGCGCAATGACTTGGCACCGCGGATGCCGGGACTCCGGCACTTCCCGTGGCACTGATGGTTGGTTCCAAAGACAAAAGGCCGTGCAAGGCCACCGCACCGCGGATGATTTTGCTCGTGCTGGCGCCGTTGTGTGGCCAAAGAACATGCGCGAATGCTCGTGTCGGAAGGGTTGGTGTCCTGGCCCCGCGGGTGTCACGAATGCTCGGTTGCGAAGACCATGGGACCAGAGCCATGGCACGTCGGATGATGGCTCCAGCTGGCGCCCCGGCACTTTCTGTGGCATTGATGCACGGTTTCAAAGACAAACGTGCGCAGTGCCAGGGGACCGCGGATGACTGCTCGTGCTGGCCCCGTTGGGCGGCATTGATGGTCGGTTGCAAAGAAAATGCGCGATTGCTCGTGTCGGGGCCCGGCAAGCCAAGGCCAAGCGAGCCATGGCACGTCGGATGATGGCTCCAGCTGGCGCCCCGGCACTTTCTGTGGCATTGATGCTCGGTTTCAAAGACAAACGTGCGCAGGGCCAGGGGACCGCGGATGACTGCTCGTGCTGGCCCCGTTGGGCGGCATTGATGGTCGGTTGCAAAGAAAATGCGCGATTGCTCGTGTCGGGGCCTGGCAAGCCAAGGCCAAGCGAGCCATGGCAACGCGGATGATGGCTCGCTAGTGCTGGCGCCGTGCACAGTGGCCTCGCACACTCGCCCTGCACGCTTCCCTTGCACGCAGCCTTGCACACTAGCCTCGCATGCGAGCCTTGCACCCTAGCCATGCAAACTAGCCTTGCACGGTAGCCATGCACACAAGCCGTGCACATTAGCCATGCGCACAAGCCCCGCACACTAGCCTTGCGCACAACCCTTGCACACAAGCCATGCACTCGAGCAATGCACACAAGCCTTGCACTCAAGCAATGCACACAAGCCCTGGACACTAGCCTTGCACACGGGCCTGGCACACAAGCCTTGGGCACTAGCCTTGCGCACTAGCGTTCCACATGAGCCTTGCACACTAGCCTTGGACACTAGCCTTGCACACAGGCCTTGCACACTAGGCATGCTTGGGCGAGCTGATCCCGCATCAAGTCGACGGGTCTAGGCATTCTTGGGCGCAGATCCCGCATCGTCTCGTCGCGTCTGGGCGCAAACACGTCGCGTCTCGTTGCGTCTTCAGAAGTCGTCGCTAACAGCACCTTTGGTTGCCACTGGTGGTTAGGCTGGTTGGTTGCGCAAACCCTATAGGAGGGTGGCATGCTGGTGGGCGTTTTTGCCCGGATAGGCACTAGAATGTGCAGATTTTGGGCGTTTTTGCCTGGATAGGCTAAGGAATGGGCATGCTTTGGGCGTTTTTGCCCGGATAGGCACCGGAATGCTTGGCCTTGGCTTGTCCTAGCAAGGCATTGCTGGGTTGGGCTCCCTTGGCCTTTTGGGCGCCTTGGACGATGTCTTGCGAAGACCATGGGCACAAGGCCATGGCGTATGGTGAGGAAAGGACCACGGTTGCCAAGGTTAGGCACCGGAATGCTTGGCCTTGGCTTGCCAAAGCAGGGCATTGCTGGGTTGGGCTCCCTTGGCCTTCCGGGCGCCTTGGACACTGTCTTGGGAAGACCATGGGCACAAGGCCATGGCATATGGTGGGGAATGGACCACGGTTGCCAAGGCTAGGCATATAGAGAGGAATTGCATTTTTGCCCGGATAGGCACCGGAATGCTTGGCCTTGGCTTGCCATAGCAGGGCATTGCTGGGTTGGGCTCCCTTGGCCTTCCGGGGGCCTTGGACGCTGTCTTGGGAAGACCATGGGCACAAGGCCATGGCATATAGTGAGGAATGGACCACAGTTGGCAAGGCTAGGCATATAGAGAGGAATGGACCACGGTTGCCAAGGTTGCGCAAGTTTTGGGCATTTTTTGCCCGGATATGCCCAAGTATGCCCCGATAGGCCCGTTACGCCCCGGTATGAACGCGTATGCCCGGATAGACTCGGTATGCCTTGGGATACATGCGTATGCCCCGATATGCGCACGTGTGCCCCAGTAGGGCTCGGTATGCCCCGGTATGTACGCGTGTGCCCCGATAGGCCCGGTATGCCCCGATATGCACACGTGTGCCCCAATAGGGGTCGGTATGCCCCGGTAGGTACGCGTGTGCCCCGTAATGCACGTTTCGCAGATCTCCCCGCATGTCCCGCCCCTATATGTAATACTTACTTACTTACTTACTTTCTTTCTTGCTTGCTTGCTTGCTTGCTTGCTTGCAATGGTTGGGAGTGCCCGGCATGCCCCGCTGCAGAGACCAAGGGCGCAATGACTTGGCACCGCGGATGCCGGGACTCCGGCACTTCCCGTGGCACTGATGGTTGGTTCCAAAGACAAAAGGCCGTGCAAGGCCACCGCACCGCGGATGATTTTGCTCGTGCTGGCGCCGTTGTGTGGCCAAAGAACATGCGCGAATGCTCGTGTCGGAAGGGTTGGTGTCCTGGCC
This sequence comes from Tasmannia lanceolata, assembly GCF_043159265.1. Taxonomy (NCBI): domain Eukaryota; kingdom Viridiplantae; phylum Streptophyta; class Magnoliopsida; order Canellales; family Winteraceae; genus Tasmannia; species Tasmannia lanceolata. Next base: position 304,691 of record NW_027518741.1, on the reverse strand, counting down.
CCGCGGGTGTCACGAATGCTCGGTTGCGAAGACCATGGGACCAGAGCCATGGCACGTCGGATGATGGCTCCAGCTGGCGCCCCGGCACTTTCTGTGGCATTGATGCTCGGTTTCAAAGACAAACGTGCGCAGGGCCAGGGGACCGCGGATGACTGCTCGTGCTGGCCCCGTTGGGCAGCATTGATGGTCGGTTGCAAAGAAAATGCGCGATTGCTCGTGTCGGGGCCCGGCAAGCCAAGGCCAAGCGAGCCATGGCACGTCGGATGATGGCTCCAGCTGGCGCCCCGGCACTTTCTGTGGCATTGATGCTCGGTTTCAAAGACAAACGTGCGCAGGGCCAGGGGACCGCGGATGACTGCTCGTGCTGGCCCCGTTGGGCGGCATTGATGGTCGGTTGCAAAGAAAATGCGCGATTGCTCGTGTCGGGGCCTGGCAAGCCAAGGCCAAGCGAGCCATGGCAACGCGGATGATGGCTCGCTAGTGCTGGCGCCGTGCACAGTGGCCTCGCACACTCGCCCTGCACGCTTCCCTTGCACGCAGCCTTGCACACTAGCCTCGCATGCGAGCCTTGCACCCTAGCCATGCAAACTAGCCTTGCACGGTAGCCATGCACACAAGCCGTGCACATTAGCCATGCGCACAAGCCCCGCACACTAGCCTTGCGCACAACCCTTGCACACAAGCCATGCACTCGAGCAATGCACACAAGCCTTGCACTCAAGCAATGCACACAAGCCCTGGACACTAGCCTTGCACACGGGCCTGGCACACAAGCCTTGGGCACTAGCCTTGCGCACTAGCGTTCCACATGAGCCTTGCACACTAGCCTTGGACACTAGCCTTGCACACAGGCCTTGCACACTAGGCATGCTTGGGCGAGCTGATCCCGCATCAAGTCGACGGGTCTAGGCATTCTTGGGCGCAGATCCCGCATCGTCTCGTCGCGTCTGGGCGCAAACACGTCGCGTCTCGTTGCGTCTTCAGAAGTCGTCGCTAACAGCACCTTTGGTTGCCACTGGTGGTTAGGCTGGTTGGTTGCGCAAACCCTATAGGAGGGTGGCATGCTGGTGGGCGTTTTTGCCCGGATAGGCACTAGAATGTGCAGATTTTGGGCGTTTTTGCCTGGATAGGCTAAGGAATGGGCATGCTTTGGGCGTTTTTGCCCGGATAGGCACCGGAATGCTTGGCCTTGGCTTGTCCTAGCAAGGCATTGCTGGGTTGGGCTCCCTTGGCCTTTTGGGCGCCTTGGACGATGTCTTGCGAAGACCATGGGCACAAGGCCATGGCATATGGTGAGGAAAGGACCACGGTTGCCAAGGTTAGGCACCGGAATGCTTGGCCTTGGCTTGCCAAAGCAGGGCATTGCTGGGTTGGGCTCCCTTGGCCTTCCGGGCGCCTTGGACACTGTCTTGGGAAGACCATGGGCACAAGGCCATGGCATATGGTGGGGAATGGACCACGGTTGCCAAGGCTAGGCATATAGAGAGGAATTGCATTTTTGCCCGGATAGGCACCGGAATGCTTGGCCTTGGCTTGCCATAGCAGGGCATTGCTGGGTTGGGCTCCCTTGGCCTTCCGGGGGCCTTGGACGCTGTCTTGGGAAGACCATGGGCACAAGGCCATGGCATATAGTGAGGAATGGACCACGGTTGGCAAGGCTAGGCATATAGAGAGGAATGGACCACGGTTGCCAAGGTTGCGCAAGTTTTGGGCATTTTTTGCCCGGATATGCCCAAGTATGCCCCGATAGGCCCGTTACGCCCCGGTATGAACGCGTATGCCCGGATAGACTCGGTATGCCTTGGGATACATGCGTATGCCCCGATAGGCTTGGTACGCCCCGATATGCGCACGTGTGCCCCAGTAGGGCTCGGTATGCCCCGGTATGTACGCGTGTGCCCCGATAGGCCCGGTATGCCCCGATATGCACACGTGTGCCCCAATAGGGGTCGGTATGCCCCGGTAGGTACGCGTGTGCCCCGTAATGCACGTTTCGCAGATCTCCCCGCATGTCCCGCCCCTATATGTAATACTTACTTACTTACTTACTTTCTTTCTTGCTTGCTTGCTTGCTTGCAATGGTTGGGAGTGCCCGGCATGCCCCGCTGCAGAGACCAAGGGCGCAATGACTTGGCACCGCGGATGCCGGGACTCCGGCACTTCCCGTGGCACTGATGGTTGGTTCCAAAGA